>NW_007578105.1:0-18107 GCF_000690725.1 Stegastes partitus | reverse complement strand
AAGGTTATTTTCAAATAAAATACTCAATGTCTATTTGAGTCCTCCTCGTATTTATGAAATAGAAAGCCGAACTCAAATCATCCACCTGCAGCAAAGTTAAAATGACATGTGGTTGTCCTGCTGGTTGCAGTTGGGACTGCTGACCAGACTGCTGCCCGCCTATGAGCGCTTTGGGACAGGAGGAGCTCATGGTGGCACCGCTGCTCGCGGAGGACAGTAAATACAGAACGATGCGTGTTTTCACGTCAAAGTCTCCAAAACACTAGAAAAATCTCCATTAACACCAGAAAGAAAGATGTGTCGCTCGTCACTTCTGACAAAAAAATAAAAAATCGCCAAGAGGATTTGGGAAGTTGCCAGATTTAGCGAGAAAGTCACCAAGTTGGCACCACTGTGCATGCTGGCGGGTTTGATGCATATTTTGAGTGACAAAAAATTGAACACGTTTTATTTTAATGTTACAAGATCACCATAATCTTCAAATTCAGAATTGCATCTTAAAAACTAACTAACTGAAAAAAATAATTTAAAATGAAATACTCATTATTTATTTTTCAAAGCCACAAGGAGCCGTAGCAGCGGTATGAAAGACCCACATGTGGCTCCTGAGCCACGGTTTGCCGACCCCTGAGCTATACAGATCAAAATAGTTGGTTGTAGCAGACTGTTTAACTGTTACTATTTCTTCTACAAAGTTGAGCTTTTTAACACTGGAGTCTATGAGGATTGGGTTGCTTTTGGAGCCAGTCTCAAGTGGCCATTTGGGAAAAATTTTAGAAAATGGTCGAGGTAGAGAAATGTTCAGGTGTTTCACAACTTTAAATAAAAGTTTACAGATGAGAAGTCAGTAATAGATGATATCCTGTTTTTTCCCCTGCCAATTGCAGGCTTTAAACTCGGGGTACTTCACTGAAACATGTCAGTTTTCCAAAAAATACAAATCATTACACATAATCCCCAATCCAACTGCTTAATTTCACAATGCAAAAACCAGAACATCCTTCATTGTTCGGGCTTCCAACTGTAGAACACCACTTATGTTAGATGGACACTGTGGGAAATGTCGTATGAAACATACTGAAATGTATTATCGTACAAGAAAAGTCCCATCATTCCTTTTGGTAACAATTACATTAATGAGCAAGCAAGTGTAGCTTTATAGCACCCTATCATATACAGAGGTTATTCAAAGTGCTTTAAAGGGAAAGGTAAAACAACAACAAACAAACAAACAAACAAAAACTTAAAAGAAAAAAAATAAAGCAGAATTAAATCAAATTACCTGAATTAATAAATCATAAAAGTACAGACAAGATCAATAAAATGTGCACAGCAGAAAATGACAAAAACACATGACATGAAAAATTAAAGCAAATATAAGATAAAGTGGACAATAAAATAGAAAGAAAGAAAGAAAGAAAGAAAGAAAGAAAGAAAGAAAGAAAGTTTAAATCAGGCGAACAAAGGTGCAGACAAGTTTATAAAATGTACATGCATTTTAGCCCAGACTTTATAGTAAAGCTGATTAGTTAAAAGCAGTGGAGAAAAGAACTGTCTTCAGCTTACGGTTATAAATAGCAACATTTGGGGCAAATCTAAGTTCCAAGGGGAGCTGGTTTCAGCAGCATAATGGCTAAATGCCATTTCGCCATGTATGGTCTGAACTCTGGGCACGACTAACTGACCAGTCCCTGCAGATCTAACAGACCTACCAGACTTCAAGAAACATATCTCCGATATATTTTGGACCAAAAACCGCTCAGAGACCTGCAGAATGTAAGTAGGGCTTTAAATTCAATTCAGTGTTTTCAATATGTAGCCAGTGCAGGGACCTAAGAATCCAAGTAATGTGTTCTCCCCTCTTGGTGTTTGTCAGTATTCCTGCAACAACATTTTGAATGAGTGGCAAATGTCTAAATATTAGGGCAATATAGTGGTTCACTCTACAAGTAATAAAAGCATGAATGTGTTTATCTTATTCTTGCTTGGACACAAAATTTCTCAGTTTCACTGTTTTCTTTTTTAGGATGCCAGAATGAATATTTTAGTTACAGCTTTGAACTGGCTGCTAAAATTTAGATCCTCACCAATGATTACACTGAGATTCTTGACCTGGATATTAGTTTTTTGTACTCTGGACTTTCGGTAAGCACTGAACACCACACTTCCTTCTTTATTGCCAAACTGAGTTATTTCAGTCTTGAAATGTAGTTAAGAACTGAAAGCTTGGGCCAAGGTGAAAAGAAATCAGAGAGGGCAACAAATATGAACTCAGAGATGATCAAAAACTGATTTGTTTTTGTTTCTACACAGTACAGCAGATCAGAAAACCAATCTATTGTACTTAACATGACTGTGAGTTCCCTTTGAAATTAGAGATTTTTAATGACACTTTGTGTACGCTCACTTTGAGCTTTACCTCAAATTGAAGTGGTTTAGATAACCCAGATTAACTGTGGGCTTGTTTACAACAAAGCTTTTAAAGGCATGAAATGCTTCTACATCTAGAGTGCTGCACTGCCCTAAAAGGCACAGAGTTTGACCTGTAATTGCCTATATTAATACTTCTAGTCATGATTCAGCTTGTCCTGTAGCTCTATTATTTGTTTATAGGGGAGTATGCAACACAAAATTCACTGCTCAGTAGCTACCTTGGTTTTGGAGACATGGTTTGGTACTGCAGAAAAAAACAAAAGTGATGCAGTACCACTTTTTTTTGTTTGTTTAAAAAGCCTATAAAAGATCTGTATGGTTGACTTCATCTTTTATGGTTGGAGCCAGGATCTTCTAAATGTGGATGTGATATGGATGAGTGAGAGTGACACTCAAAATCTAAATGGAGCTCATTTCAGTCCCGCTATGTCAATCAAGCCAGTCACAAACACCAAACATACCTCTCTTTAGGGCCTAGTATCTAGCAAGAAGGTTGCCGGTTCCCTTCCCGGTGGTTACACCGGGATCTTTCTGCGTGGAGTTTGCATGTTCTCCCCGTGCAGCGTGGGTTCTCTCTGGGTTCTTCGGCTTCCTCTCACACAGTCCAAAAACATGCTGAGGTTAATTGGTGATTCTAAATTGTCCATAGGTGTGAATGTGAGTGTGCTTGGTTGTCTCTCTCTAAGTGTAGCTCTGTGATAGACTGGTGACCTGTCCAGGGTGTCCCCTGCCTTCGCCCTAAGTTGACTGGGATAGACTCCAGCCCCCCCGCGACGCTCGTGAGGATTAAGCGGTATATAGATAATAGATGGATTTCTTGATTGAAGTAGATGCTTTTTGAAAAGGAGTCTATTGGAAGTAGAGATTTTTTGGAGCCATCACCAAGCATCACCTTGTGGCATACTGCTTATAGAAATTTGGGAATTGGCTTTAATTTCAAGTTGTGGTTGTTGCTGCTCAGCAAGGAAGTTGCAGCTTCTGGTGTTGCAGGAAAGCTGATTAAAGCATGTAGTGTGAGTTAACAAACTGTATATGTCAAATATGCACAGTGCCCAAAACTGATCTTGGTAACATGGTACCACTGATAAATCAGTTATACATGGACAATGTAAGTGCACTGACCCAAATAAACTTCCCACAGTAAGAGTTTTGAAACCATTATGTACCAAACCACGGAAGTCCCATCGGCAACCAAACGTTTTATGCTGAATGTTTTGGATTGAATTAGTCTGACTTACTGGATGTAGATTTTGGGTATAAGCCTTCCATATGCACAACACATTTCACATGGTTCTCTTCTACCCCGCTGCTCTCTTTGTGTAACTATTTTGAAAATTGCCTTCAAGAATCTCCAAGGAAGGACCTACATGCTGAAAATGTGAAGTTTTGAAGAAGATTTGGACTGTGCAAAACTGTAGGATATGGACAGACACAGATGCCAAAAGGATTCAAGAGACTTTATTCGCACTTTCTAGCTCACAGTCACATGTCATAAAAGACAGAACTATCCTGCAGGTCACAGGGTCATGTAAATCAGCTTTGCAGACTCGGGGAAGCCGAAGCCAGGACAAGCAGAGCCCACTTAGGAATTCCCTTATCACACCTATCAGAGCTGCAAAGGATCGCAACACAAAGAAGTTGTTGGGGAAAGACAAGAAAATTTTTTCCGAATATTCGGAGATCAAAATTGATATCCTGATTCCAGCACAGCGAACGAATGGTTGGCTATTCGGGTCCAGCCCTAGTATGAAAATCCACATTTTAAATACACCGGGTCATATATGCGCTTTGCCATCTCGCATCCCAACCATAGACTGGATAAAAGATGGACGTAGCTACCGTGACGTCACCTGTTGGTTTCTGCACTGAGAAAATGAAGCCAGGGTTTTGCTACTTCCTGGTTGACATCTTGGATTTTTGGAGCCAGTGACACAAAAATCATCGGAGGGGTGCAGAACCATAGGAGCAACGATTGGTCAGACGGATTGAGAGGCAGGCCCTCTCTGCCCGCCCACATTTAGCGCCTTCTGCTCGCTCCGTCTGTATGGTCGCTGTCGACTGTCAATCAAGCCAGCCACGCCCCTTGCCCCACAAGATTTTGACGATTTTTTAAAAATTCTGTATTCATTTATTTTCAGATTGGCCACCTGATCTCTGGACTTGACCATGAAAACTAATTTTTTAAAAAATCCTGAGCTGGAGGAATGCAGTATTCCATGATCTGTGATCACTTCTTTTCCAATTAATTTCTATGGGAGCCAGGGCTTTTTGGAGCCAGGACTAGTGGACATAGTGATATTGCAGGTTTTTGACACTTCCAGGTTTGCTTAATTTTTCAGGGCCGGTTGCTATGTCCATCTTTTATACAGTCTATGATTCCAACATCAACACAAACTTAAAATGAATGTCAAACAAACTATGGCTACCATGCCTGTCAAAATAAAAGTTTTTTTCAAAATAAAAAATAAGTCCAAGCTGAGACGCACATTATATATTGTTTAATTTTGACTAGCTGTCTGCGACCCACCTAGAACAGGTCCACGACCCACTTTTGGGTCGCGACCCACCAGTTGAGAACCCCTGGTTTAAAGGATTAGAATAATAAGAGGTGCTGCCAGCCCATTCTCCAGTGCTAATGCAGTGCTGTAGAGGTTCATCTGGCTGTAGAAGACTGGGGATGAATACGCGTACAGTTTGACCCTTATTTGTTTAGTATGTGCGAATGGACAGTTATCACCCAGAAACCTCTCTGAAACAATCAGTGATAGTACTTTGCTAAGCATTGGAAAAAATAAAAAGCAGAAAAAAGAAACATGTGCTGGAACTAAAACTAAGTTCTTATTCTTAAATCATGAGCTCTAGTCCTTGCTGTGCTACAAGAGGGAATGCTTTAGTGCGATGATCAATGAGTGTAGGCTGCATCAGTTGGAGAGCACTAGAAAGACAGAGACATGGAGACTTGGAGATCTTCAAAACTAACCGAACACAATGTTTTATTTGCAAAGGACATTAAAAGAGAATTTTTGATGGTTGCACTCACACAACAGGCTACTGAGAGTCTGAATCCTCAGTTACCACAGTCCACATAACAGAGTATTGAGGACTGAGAATTGCTTTCAAGTAAATAAAGCTTTTCAAGCCCAAGATTTCATCAAAACAGAGAAATATTTCTGAATAATGATGTTGACTGTGGATAGGGAATTGTCTTGTTTTTATTTTGTAGATTATTTTTGCTGCATTTTGCCATCATTACATGGAACACATCGTAGAGAGATGGGAAAGAGAAGGAAAATGCCACTTTATATATAAATAAGTAAAGAAATTGATAAATTACACACACACACACACCGACGCACACATATACATACATACATATATATTCACACTCTAGTATATATGTATATAAAGAGAGAGAGAGGAGGGTAGTCAAAGTGCTCATTGATTGGTGCGATCTAAGGGAATTCCTCACATCAGGGAATATAAATAATGGAAAGGTGCGTAACGAATGGCTGGAAGGAATGTGAACTTTTCCTCGAGTCCAATTATTGTTTTAGCTGACTTCAGCGAGGGGCAGGTTCACACAATCAAGATAACAAGGTGTTCAACTGAAAAAAGGACAGCTGTGTTGCACAGAGGGAAGCAGTCACAGTAACAATAGACAATACTAATATATGGATCCCTTCCAGTGTACGACCAAGGAGCTGAACAATTAATAAAATGATAGATTTCTGTGAATTGGCCTTTAGTAGATTTTGTAGTTAATTAAAATGCCAACAAGAATGTAAAGGCAATGATCAATAGCTGAAATTTCAGACGTGTGCCTGCTAAAAGGAATGGGATGTAACAGCTGAGATTAGTTTTTACTGTGGTCCACAGTAGAAAACAGAACACAACACTATATGTCATTACAACCACAGCTGTGAACATGAAAAGCAATAAGGCAAATTTGCATAAAGTACATCATTTACGTTGCCACTGTAGGAGGTATTTACTCGAAGTCACATGTTGTGAAATCTAAATAGGGCCCAATTTTGTTCACTTACCTGCAAGTTTTGTGTGCTTTGTTTATTCAAATTGCAGGCACATTAGAAAGACTATGACAACATAATACTTCAGTGCCATTATACAAACTCTAATTGGGCAGTAAAAAGACTTTCAGCAGTTGGGCTACTTTAAAGATTACACCTTTCTTTATCAAACAAGAATTACATACTAAGCAGGCAATACATAAACTGTTGTTTTCACCACACGTTCTTTTGCATTCAAACAGTTACATCCAAATTTCTGTGGACACTCTCAACACCGGCCACTATGAAGTGTAAAGAATTAAGTGACTTATATAAGAGAGAATTGACATTTAAGAGTCAGGTTTCCTTTTCTATATTTCATGCACACCACTTAGAATATACATAGTCTGGCTTTTTATCTTGGCATATAATAGCCTTGCATTGGCTTTTATAATATTAGAATAAAGATTTCAAAAGGAACATAATGATTTCTTTCAACCTAAGCATTATTTTTTTTAAAAACTCTGACTGTTGGTTATGTTTCTTGTGACACTGCAATCACCAAATTAGTGGCAGAGTTTTGTGACGTCGTGTCAATCAGGGCAAAAAATGAGCAATCAAACACTCATAAGTTGTAAATAACACAACAGTTTTAGAAGAATAGCAGCATCTCCATGTAGATAAAACAGAAACTGACTGTAATGTTGCTAATTCCTTATTTCACAGAAGAAACTAAGGGCTCACAATTACGAGCAAGCGTGGTTGGTCAAAGCTGAACTAGAACTTTGGGCTCTAATCTGTGGTGGATGAAGTGTCACAAATCCAGTCAAACTCACTGCCAATTTAACCCAGTGGCCTCTTATGGTATTGCAACAACAATATCTAAACCTACAATCAGCAGCCTGTACTACGAAGCCGGATTTGGGGTTATTGAGGTAACTTCAGGTTAAATCCTGGGTTTTCGGTCCTACGAAGGTGGTTCACTTCTTACCGGGGTACATCACCATGGTAACTTACGCTAAACGGCTGACCTGCTCCGCAGCAGGTTATGTTGGAGATTGAGATCACTGGATGTAAAAACACCACCCACTGAAAATCAGTTCTCGCCCGTAAAACTTCAGAAGGGCAAACGAAGCAGTTCTCACCAAAGTGGCATCAGCGGCATTTATAGAAGAACCGCTACACATCGGAGCGTTAACTGTGAGGGGTCACTGAGGAGTGTGAGGGTTTTACAGGACCGGCATAACAGCGCACCCTGACGAGGATCTCTATGAGCTCCTGCCTTCCTTCATTCATTTTTTTTCCTGTTGGCTATAAACAATGTCAAAGCTATTTCATTTTTTTTCCCATACCAATATCACCCCACAACAGTAAACTGACTTTAGCATTAAAGCTTGTATTTGTAGGATAAGTTAATCATGAATTATGTTTCTGTTTGTTAGTAATTTGTTCCAACGTCCTTTTTACACCGTTAGGGTTGCAGCTGAAAGTTAAAAAAAAAGTCAGATATGCCACAAGTATATACGTTAGGCAACAAATTAGGTAAAGGAATCCTCAGATTGTCTTATTGATATCTGACTGATTATCTGATACGATCAGTGATCATATTATATTTATTGTAAAGTAATGAACGTATTCATTCACACAGTCAGCAGCTTCCTGCCAGCATTCTTTCCTGGCTTTGGCCGCTGCAACGGTGCTGATTTTTCCTCTTATGATGTTTTTATATTATTCTTCATATTTAGTAAAGATTGTATCCTGCTCCTCGGCGGATGTATCATAGCATTTACAACTTGTTCAAAGAAATGAGAAACTGCTTTTTTGATGTGCACAAGTGACACAATGATGTGAAGACTGAACAAGTACTTTTGAGAATTTCAGTTCTGATCTGAGAAATGTACCAAAGCGACTGAGAAAAACTGTGTGAACCATCACCTGGCAAGTATATCGGAAGACTGCACTATAACTCCTACAGCACCGCATGTACAGTTTTCCCTGAGAAGACTGTCCTATGTTCACATTTTTACTTAGATTTTTTTGTTTTTTTCTTTGTGCTATGCCGTGCTGTCAAATGTGCTACTGTTAAAGTATAATACGTGTAATATGAAATAAGTGTAAGAGAGTACATCGTATTGTGATATTTTTTGTGTTTTTATTACACCGGCAGTGTTTTTAGGGGAAATTAGCACTTGTTGCTAAGGCAACCCTGTTAGCGTCGGTGCGCAACCTTGCCGTAGACCCGGAAGAGATCCGTCCTACCCAGTCTGTAATGTTTTTGTGTGTACAGTAGGTGGCGGTAATGCACCTGAAAGCTGGATGCCAAATCAATAGAAGAAGAAACAGCAGCTGCAGCAGCAAGGCTAGGCTAGTAGCTAATGGAGCTAGCCTCGACAAGCTAGCTAAATGCTTCACAAAGCTACGGATACATTCCCCACCGCTGGCCTCTCAGTTACAATACTCAGATTGTCTATCACTGCGATCACAGTACATCTTCTGGTCGCCGTTTTCCTGCATGTGTCCGTCTTTTCAGAGTTGTATTGGTTTACAGAGAAATGAAAGTAACGACGAGCATGTAGCCCAAACACAGTAAAAGCACTTATATTTTACACAAATAAACGATAATGGCTGTGAACGATATCATTGGGATCACTTTCAGAGCAATCTCAGAACAGCTTCTCTCTGCCTGGATATATTTTTTTGTCTTTTCTATTTGAATGAATACAGAGTTTATACACGTGTTTACAGAACGCTAACGTTCGTCAGTGTGGGTGCATGCATCTTTATAGTGCTCTCTATAGTGTCTAGTTATTAGTGTGGATGTGCCATAACAGTAGAATTGGTTAATGCTTGACTGTCGGAACAAAAGAATGACAAAAACATTGCAGTATATGCGCTGTCTAATGGGAGACATAAAACATAAATCCAATTGAAATGTGTTGGTTTGAATTTCGTGCTGGTGAACACGAAAAAGTTGGCCAAATCGTGTTCCAGGACAAGAAACAATAGACTAAATTTCATGACTACATCACGAATTGCTGTGAGAATGGGTTGCATGTTCATTGACACAAATATTTAGTTCTGAGAGATGAACTAAGGATTTTGAACAAGTAACTGCCTTTTGCAGGTAATCCATGGTGTTTCGCTATTTGTACGAATCGTTTTGAGAAATGCACTTACTGTTTTGCAAATGTCAAGGATGATTTGAGAAAAGTACCAAAGCGACTGAGAAAACTGTAATAATCCTTGTATACTGAGTATTTAATCCATAAATGTTTTATAGGTGTAAAACCTTCCCAGATCCATGAGAAGCGATTTATTTGTGTGGCCTCCCCACAAACAATACACACCTTAAGTGGCAATTCAAGAGCAAACATCGAAAACTTTTTTGGTCTGTTTGCCAAGCCAGGATTTTTAATTTAGGTGAGTGAAAACTATCCTTGAGTTTGGTTTACAACAGACAGTGTGGGTTGTGAAAATGTCTGGATCATTTTCTTTTCCAAAGAAATTGTACAAACCCTACTTACTGCACCTGCGTTGTCCTGGTTGTAAGCGATGCTGCAGTATTCCAAGATTTTAGCAGGTACTTTGGTAAAAACAGTCACATACTTTATAGAACTGTTGGGAAAAGTGACAAAAGCTGCATCGTGAAATAACATTTTTGCAAGAATTTGTCATTTTTACCGAGGTTGTTCAATAAAATCACCAAATTTAGTGTTTTTCAGCAACATAAACAGTGATAACACACTACAGTCCCCACTTCTGAAGCTGCAAGTGATCATCATAAATAGATTCTGTAAGTTGTGTCTTGTGAAAAATGCATGAGTTTCTGGTGATTAAGGCAAGAGAGAGGGGGCCTCAATTAATTTCATGTTCAATGAAGGTTATTGCGCTTTCTAGTGGTTTAGAGCGCTGTCCTTCCACATACCGCAAACCCACCACAACCCTGACCTCAAACACGTACTTGCACTCTTGTACTTCACACGCATACAGTAATGGTCTCATGTCCACTTCCCTGTGTAAGAACATTACAATGTCAAGTATAGCAAACTCTAAAAACAATAATTTATGCATAGAAATCGCCAGGTGGATTTTTATTTTTATTTATTTTTTGCAAACCCAGGCTTTATAAATGAGGTCTCCTGGGACGCGAGTGGTGCTCAGTTGAGCAAAGACATACATGAGCATGCAAATGTAAACATGCAGATGGATCTCACGTGTGAGACGATTAATCATTAATGACGCAATTTCAGGGTGTATTTTCCTCTACGTTGGTATGGATCTGTGTTTTGACAGACTCATAACCTTCATAAATCACATTGTAATTGCTTGTTGCTGCTTACAGGAAAGAACAAGCTCAGTTTCTAGATGAATGGATGTGAAAGGTTAATGTGGACACTTTCTGCTCGGGCGCGACGATGCGTCCGTCGCGTCTTCTCATGTGCAGCACGTGGAGCTCCAGCCTCAAGTTTGAGGATTAAAAGTTTTGCGGGAGTAAACAAGTCAACGAGCTGAATGAACACAACATCAAGTTTCTCATGCAAGAGCAAAAAAAGAAAGAGCAAAAAGTCTGAGTAGTTCCAGCTGAAGAATTTCTGCTTCCAAATGCTGTCACTGCAAACTGCTAAACTTCTACATTGTTGTCAAGGAAACCAAATGACTTTGGCTTATAATCATCAAGCTAGCGTGCCCCATTGTGTCAAATTATGTCACTGTTCAGCAGCATGCATACGCACATGACAGAAGAGTGTATTTAGGGTATATATATAGAAGTATGATCACACAACTGTTGCTGCTGGCCTCTGCGATTTATCACATTGTATTCAGCTTTGATGAGCATGTCGACAGTATTTTATGGGTGTTAGAGGAACTAAAAAAAAATAAAAAATCACCTTTATTCTTCCCTGCTGCCACCACTTCTACTACTGCCATAAAATGACAACAGTAAAAAGAGACAAGCAGTTGTCACATCTTCAACCATGTCTGTGTAACGAGATACAGATCAATGTTCTCATCAAATGGGTGCCGCAATCTTATATAAATCTTACTGCTTCTCCCTCTTTCTTCCCTCTGCGGGCCACACACGGACATGCTGTAAACTAAACCTAATTTGAGTGGCTGTGATATTTGCTGCTGCAAATGTCATTCTGCGAAGGCTTTCAGATGTTGCTGTAGTTATCCTTCTGACTAAATTTATAGTTATGGGTGTGATGACAAAGTAATTCCTTGTCTCATGATGATCTTATAGCTCCGTAGCCATCATCCGAGGTTTGAAGGGGGCTTTAGCATCGTTGAAACTGTGGGACATCTGTGAAATTGATTTCTGTGTTTCTCTGTGAGTAATGCTCCTCCATCTACAGTATCCATTTTTAATGAAACAAGTAAGAGATGCTTAGCTTAGGACCCATGTTTGACACATTTATCATACGACACAGTGAAACAAAGCGCGATCTCTCTAATCAGATTGTATCTCATTCACTTAGTGCACCTACATCGCATTGCATTCTTCAGATGTTCTTCAGCATTTCATGGAGATTGCCGGTGGATAGCTAACCTAATGTGCACTTGCCTCTAAAGCTATGATGCATCACAATGCAAGAATTTATGTTTGAATGTTCCGTAGTGGTGTAACAAATCTTTGCTTTTCCATGTGTGACAGCTTAAGGGGTATAATCATTATCTACAACATTCCTTTTAACTGACAAAGAATCTGTAGCTGCCCTGAGTATAATGGAAATCAGTTTTAGGAACGAGGATGATGGTGGGGTGCTGCGTGATGGAAAATAAATAAATAAATTCCAAGTTCATCATGCAAATTCATCCTCCCAACCGTGGCACATTCTTCAAACAGACACCTCCTCTGGAGAGAGGGAGACACAGTCTGATAAAGAGACAAATGAGCTAGTGATCTCCATACCAACCTCTTTCCTCGTGTGCTCTTTTCTCCTTATGTGTGTGAATTTGTGTGAGTGTGTGTGTGTGTGTGTGTGTGAGCGAGTGACAGAGGGGCGGTGTGGAGGGATGGCGGGGTTTGGGGGGGTTTCAATGACCTTTGCAATGATGACAAGCATGTCCAGGAACAAGACTGTGCATGTGGGCTTTATTTACTCTAAGTGATTACTGATCACTGCTGTATAAGAAGTCAAGCTCATAAATAGCCCCCTTCAAGAAATTCTGCATCTATCCTGTGCTACTGCAGGAGCCATAATTATGTAATTGCACAATAATTACACGTAATTAAATGGTGGCATACCGCACAAAAGAGCAGACTCTGTTATTGTGACGCAAAGCTTGTGCTTCTGCCTGAAAAATCAACAACAAAAGGTATTTGTCTGTGCAACTAGCAATTATTTTCATGATCAATATAGAGTATTTAATTTTTTTTTTCAATAAACCATTTAGTCGTTTAGTTTGTAAAATGTCAGGAAAAAAAGGGTTCAAATATATTCAAAATGCAGTGACATAGAGCAGAGAATTGTCAAATATCCATGCATATATCCATCTGTCTGTCCATCTATCTATCATAAAGACTCTTACGATGCTAAGCTACAGCTACAAGCAATTCTGCATTTTCTCCCTGAACACCAGCAACTCATGTCTAACATGTTTCCTCCTCTCCTCTCCTCTCCTCTCCTCTCCTCTCCTGAGATAATGTATTCAGATATTCCAACAAGGTGATAACAAAATTGCCTGACATTTCCAGATTTATTGCTGTATATTCTTATTATCGCCAAAGAAATATACAGAGATTCTGTCCCATAAATCATATTGAGAGAGCATTGCAGACACTATTGTGTTTAGCCCATTGCTACCATTTTTGGATTAGAAATAAATTGCCGGCTCATTTTCACAAATGGAAACGAAAACCCACTGCTGGAGCCACAGCGTGACTTTCTCAACAAAGTGTTTATCAATGGATGGATTTCTTGAGTGTTGCTGCTACATGAGGATCAATTACTATTAGCTCTTACTGGTTCTGACAATGGACTTAGATGCTCCTGCATTTCGTAATATTTGTTTCCCCTCTTCTCTGTTCCTGCAGTTCCCCAGTGCCTCGTGTTAGTGTAAGATTAGAATATACACATTTTTTAACAGAAAAATACACTTTAATGTAATATAAAAAAGAAGGATTTATGTACGCGCGTCATGACAATAGATGACATACATTTGTGATTTATGGGCCAGTCTTGCAATAACTATTTCCATGACCATACAGTTGATATTCTGCAAGGAACTCTCTTCTTTCTTTCCCTCTATTTTACCAATACACATAATAATATATTATGCAAACAATACGAAACACATACAGAATGCTATATAAAAGGTTTTAAATACATATTACTAAATGCGTATTTTATATATTATTTAAAAAATAAAAAATCAGTTTGCTTGTTTTATAATGCAGTTGGGTGGTCTGGTTCCCTGTGATATGGAGTTATTTTGCACAGCATGATGATGATAACATTGCTCAAGCAGAGACCTTACGCACTATACACAAGGTGTCATTTTTGTGTTAGAAAACAGATTTAGACTCGATTGGGCTGTGACCTTTTCCAGCACTGTCGAGGGCAAAGGATCCGACATAGACTTTTTTAATATTTATGGGCTTTTTGATGCCACACAAGGTCAAAGCAGATGTTCTTCCTACACTTCCTAGATAGTTCAACCCTTTGAATCTGAGAAGATGTTTTTCTGTTTAGAAATCACTTTTTCATGCTCAAAGTCGACACATCACTGGGAAGGGTACTGAAGGGTACTGGATTTTAGGCAGTTTACTTTTAACTCGGGGACAAGGATGTTGGCTCTAAGTTTAGGATCTGCCTGCCTGGCGGCTCCGCTATCCACAGCTTACATCTTATATTACCATTTCTGTAAGGTTAAAAGCTTTTGTGCTCTTTAGACCAGGGGCTTGGTGATAGACTGATGACCTGGAGGTAATTCTCTGTCACTTCTGACCATTATGTTTTTAATTTAAAATGTTCAAGTCACTGAGCATATGTCTAAAAAAAAAAAAACTTCATGCATTATTCTCCTAATTCATACTGAAAATAAAACTAATACTACCTTCGCTTTGCTGTTAGTTGCAAGGGCTATAAAACCTAATAGTCCTCAAAAAAAGCATTTAAGCTACGGATTGCATTATAGGTATCCCGCAGTTTTTTTTTTTTTTTTATCACAGTTAATGCACAGTTGTTACACAATTAATTAATTTGCTCATTTTACATGATCTAATTCTATTACATTTCACAACAGTTGCTTTATGATAGACTTAAAGCTGTTGTAACGACTCTCTGAGGAAGAAGAGTGTAAAACGAGGAACACAATGCAGCACAAGTGTGAATTCATTTCACACTTCTGACAATAGGTGTTTTAGCACAGCATTTACAGCATATAACGGTTGCATCCATGTTCAAAGGTCGCAAAGCAAATCAAAGCAGCCTATACACACGCACACACATATATATATATAAGCATATATATATATATAAGCCATAGCAGAGCCTCGACTTTGGAGTTCGATGCATGGACATAATAACACTACATATAAATAAGCACAATAACCATGTACAGCAATGTTAAACATAAAATAAACATTTCTCAGTATTCAGAAACAGGGCTTATTCAGCTGTTGTAGCTACTGAGCCAAGATATTACCTGCAAGAGTGCTTGAATGACTCCCTCAGTAAACATAAACCGGTAAATTTCATTTTCCCTCATTACCTTAGCTTTAGTTTTAAATGTATTCCGTCAAATAAGGCCACGGCTCCGCGAGGGTGTACATACTCTGCCTTAACTGGACAACATCAAGGCAACATAGCCGAGGGCAACGGATTAAAAAAATTCTCAGATCATTTATTTCAGGTTTTTTTTTTTTTTTAGAGAATTAGCGTCTAGAAATGAGGGTTTCATTTCATATCATACCTTGTAGAAGAATTACACTTTTTACTGTATATGATGCTCTGCCTGAAACAAAATTTCTAAATTGCCTTTGTGAAGCGCTATGAGATGACTGTTGTTGTAAATATGCGCTATACAAATAAAATTGAATTGAATTAAATAAATATATTTGTATTTTTAGTGTTTCATAGATGAAATGATTAATTGAAAAAAGAATGACCCAGTGAATTTAAGATCCACTAACTTTAGTATGTTAACTTATCAGATATGGGAATAGCTACAACCACAAACAGCAAAAAAAGTTAAGAAGTTTGTACGACATTCGGTGTATATGTGCCTTAATCACTGCGCCTTACATGGCTGGTTAGCAGTAATTTCCCTGCAAACATTTCTCTCATTAAGAGAAGTTTTCTCTTCTATCAAACTTGCTGCTGAGTAAAACTCAACTGAACAAACTAACACAGCAAATACACAACCATCCATCCACTTTAGTGTGCAGCAAGCAATATCACCTGTCCATCTTCCTCACACTTCATTCTGGTCTCGGGCCTGATAACTGTCTGTTCCTCATACGGCTGCAGTGGTGAACACAGCGGTGCACACGCTATCAGCAAACTATCCTAAATAAGTGGGTTTGTCAGTGAGCCAAAATGATCGATGGAGCTCTTTAATACATTGTTTTCTATACTGGGAAACACAAAAAAAGGAAAAAGAAATACAGGTGGTCTACTTTTTCACTCAAAGATTAAATGGAGCATTTGTGAAAATTCTCCCCACTATTTTCAGCAGCTAAGGCGATTTAGTGTGCTGAGGACCATATCAGATTCTGAGAAAGTTAAGTTGCCGCAGGTTGCTGCGTAATGTCGAGTTGCCACAGCAAAAAAAAAAAGAAAAAGAAAAAGAAAAAAAAAGTTAGAGATAAGATATGAATTCAGTCTGGTTACAGATGTACTGCAGTTCCAGTTTTAAAAGATGGACCCTGACAGTAATGCCAGTTTCTCCATCTTTCACCCTCATTTAGCCTGAAGAAATAGTAGTTCACAGCAAACTAGTAACTGCTGTAAAAACACAACAAAACAAGTGGAAATGGAATTGTCTAATCTCCTCGAAGTCTGAGACGAGTAGCATCGCAAAATGAAAACTATGTAATTAATGTGAAAAAAGTGAGTGACTAAGGGGAATTTTCCCCCCACACGAAAGAATAAAAGGTGGACATGGTTGAGATCAGGTCTTAATAAAAAGCAAGGGGGATGTAAATACTGTGTGGGCATCTGTACTCAGTTTTGTTTAACTCTTCAAGGAATGTTTTGTCATTTCAGCATATTACTGCCCTTTTTTTTATTTTTGCTGTGCATTCTATGTGAGGGTTGATATTACTCTCAAGTTGCTAAATGATGAAGCTACTGCTCAATTAGTGTATAGATTTGAATTAGGGGTAACAGCTATCCTGACTCTGTGTCACGAATTGCACAGAAACCAAAGCGTAAAAACAGTAGTTTGCTGTTTAATGGGTCGTATGTCAGACTATTTTTTGGCAGGCACAGAAGTGAAAACTTACTGTTTCTGGCAAGGAAACAGTCTGCCAAATAATCCTTCCCTGAAACAGTGAATTGTCATTTTTTTTACATTCAGAATCAAGATGTAACCTGTGCCTCGTGTTTCCAGTCTTTACACTTAGCCAACAGGCTGCTGGTTGTATAATCGTATCAAAAGTGGTGCATTTCCGGGATATTTGATCTAATACTTGGACAAAGCTCTTCCCTACAATAGCCATACAAAGTTGTAAAGTAAAATGGATTCTTAGTTCAGATTTAGGAACATGATTTTTAATCATAAACTTTCAGAAAAGGTAAAAATGGTGTGCCCATTATATGCAGTTGTGTCATTATCCAGGCTGAAGGGAAGGGAAGGTTTTGCATATTGACAGTCCGATCCAACATGAATCTGGCGAACTGAAATGACTGTAGCCCTCTGAATTTGACACACTATATTATTCATGAACTACTTTTCCAAAATACTGAAGTCCACGACTCCAAAGTGGTACGTTGATTGGTGTGATATTAAAAAAAGTTTACCTAGAAGAACTGACACAGCAGACATAGAATGTACAACGAATGTAAATGTTTCTTTACCTCAAATAAAATCTTGAGCAGAATACAGACTGAAGAGTGCACAAAAATACCAACAATAGCCAAATTTTATTTTGGTCTGTTATCATATCACCATTAATTAGCCACAGCTGATATGACCAGCCACCGGCGGCGACTGTCATTTTAAAATGAGTCTAAAAATGAGACGCAGCTTTCTCAATGTTTTGTAAACTGATACTTTGTAATTAGAAAAGAAAGGAGAGATTACAGATTTGTTATCATAGAGGCTTTGCAAATTTTCAAAATCCATATCTCTAAACAGAGTCAACCTCCAGCAGGATCCAATAATTTTTCACATTCACAGATCTTTTCGCTCTCATATGCAGCGAAATGCTTGCAGTTTAGAGTTTGGTGGTCAAGAGAGCAGAACAGCAACTCTAGCAGGCTGAGGTCGACAACACACGGCAGAATACAATAAAGAAAGGATTAGATTTTGCTTGGCTTAATTTTAGTCGATATCGATTGATTGGCTCCAGTAATAATCCTCCGGGCGGGCTTGGCACATCTCTGAAGGAAATGATTCGACAATTTGCATCGACAAAACAGACTTCTTTTCAGGATTTGGGCTTATTTCTTTTGCTAAAACCTCTAATCTGCTTTAAATCTGCACCTTTACATTTGT
>NW_007578104.1:532872-534622 GCF_000690725.1 Stegastes partitus | reverse complement strand
ATCCTGCCCATTTCAACTCGCGCAGTCCAGCGATCCACTTTCGTTTTGAATGAGCGGATTTTATCACTCAGCGACATGATGCTTGTGTTTTCACCTTGCAGTGACATGTTAAGTCCGTTCAGTTTGTCGAATATACAAGACAAATACGCTAGCCTTGTTAACCAGTCAGGGTCAGTCAGGTGGTCAGCGAGCTGGGATCCATGCTCCATCAGAAATAAGCGCACCTCGTCCCGCAGCTCATACAGGCGGCTGAGAACTTTTCCCCGCGAAAGCCACCTGACTTCTGTGTGGAGCAGCAGGCCCTGATGCTCTGATCCCAGTTCATTGCAGAGGGTGGCAAACAGCCTGGTGTTGAGTGGACGTGATTTTATGTAGTTGACCATTTTTATCGCAGCCTCAAGAACACTTTGAAGCTCTGGATCAAGCGTTTTACTCGCAAGAGCTTCTCTGTGGATAATACAGTGCGTAAAGTTAACGTGTGGCGCCACTTGTAAAACTCTTGCTTTTAGTCCTTTCTTTCTCCCCAGCATCGCTGCAGCACCGTCTGTACACACACCGATGCACTCATCCCAAGACAGCCCCTCTTCTTTTAGCTTGTAGTCAAGTTTATTGAAGATGTCCTCACCTGTGCACTTTACCTCCAGCGGGGCGCAAAACAGCATGTCCTCATTAAGTTTTCCATCAAAACTGTATCTGACGAAAACAAGCAGATGGACACAGTTTGATACATCTAAGGATTCATCTAGCTGCAAAGCATATTTCCCTTTCTTCACTCTGTCAATCAGCTGACACTTTATGTCGTGGGCCATGTCCGTGATGCGCCGGGATATCGTCCCGTCAGACAGCGGCACTGCTTCGAGCTCCCGCCCCAGTTTATCTCCATGCATCGTCCGACTCATAGCAATAGCAGCAGGTTTTATTAGGGTTTCCCCGATGGTGTGAGGCTTTTTTGCCTGTGCAATTAAATATGCCACCTCATATGATGCCTTTTGGGCTTTGGCAGGGATTGTTGTTTGGCTGGTGATGACTTTCTTTTGGCCTTGCAATTCTTTTTCCTTTCGGCGGAAAAAATCAGCTGGTTTGGCGGCAAGAGAGGGGTGCTTAGTTTTCAAGTGTCTTAGCATTTTTACAGGCTTTAAACTCTCATGTGCCAGCACCTCAGCGCACACTACACACTGGGGATGTTGTACTTCATCGGTAATGACACATGTAAATCCATACTGGATAAATTCCTCTCGATACTTGCGACACTTGGTGGAAGGCTGGTCTGACTGCTTATGGAGCCCCTTACGGTGGTCCACGACTCCGCCCGCGCCAGAAGTTGATGGTCTTTTTGGCGGTGGTTCTTCGCTCTCCTCTCCTACCTTCTCCGCTTGCCTCTCTGCCTTGTCTTTGGTTGGTATTAACCAACGTTTCATTTTGAAAAATAATATCCAAGGCTTTAATCTTGGATATTATATGTAGTATTAATTTGAGATGAAAATCTACTGGTGTGCACTGAGGTGTGTGACTTATGTGTGATGTTTACTGTGGCGCTGTAAAGTGACCTGTCACCTGCAGATGATACTGTCGTTAATCTGCCGTAAACCCCTCTGGGGTTACGTCTAGAGGATTCTGAAAATCATCTCGCGACCCCCACCTCGGTGTCTCGTGACCCCCCGGGGGGTCGCGACCCCCACTTTGGGAACCCCTGGTCTAAACAATGCTCTTTAAACAGTTATTGTGATCAGCTGTTAAGTGTTACTATCTG
>NW_007578104.1:515467-529732 GCF_000690725.1 Stegastes partitus | reverse complement strand
TGACTGTTGTGTTTCCTGCTGGCAGATCAACGTTTCATCACAGCTTCTCAGCACACAGATCTGTATTTTGACAAATAAGAAATGAAAGGAGCACAGACAGAACAGGAACTGCTAATTATTCTCAAGAGACCATTTTTTTTAGCAAAAGATTGTTTTTTGACTGATACAAAAATACTTTAACAGTCGTATTTATGATCCAACTTTCTCCCAAATTATAGGTATTTTAGTAACTAACAACACTGACAGCAGAGGTAACTACCAAACACCTTTATGTCAACATAGCAGAGAACAATGTCAAAGACTATTCAACCCTCTTCTCACATTAAAGCCATGAAGGAAAATGTTCAGCATGCAGAAAAATAAAAATAATAAAATCCCTCCCTCTCACCTGCAGTAAGCAGTTTTGTAGACAAAGCGTTTCTGAAAACTGTAGCTGCGGGATAGAAAGTGGCTGTGTTGGCTGAGTGCTGAAAGCCAGCCAGCCACTGTCTTAGCGCGCCGTGTAAATGTGAGTGTAATCTCCTCCATTCACAGCGGTGTTACATGGAAGCAGGCGTGTGCTGTTAATGGGCCCCTATGGAGTGCCAGACAAAGATTAGCGTGGCGAAGGCCTGTCGTACACAAAGACAGCAGTGCAGCCAGACAGAGTGGCTTCCTACACGTCTACGAGAAGCCAAGCCAAGAGTGAAAAGAGAAAAAAAGAGCGCCAATGATCCACTGTGGAAGCAGAGGAGAGCACATGAGAATGAAGATGGGAATAATAGAGGCCGGGCGAGTGGGGGGAGGCAGGTGAGAAGAAATACTGGATGTTGGTACCGTTGGCAAAGGTGCTCTCGCTTCTCCTTTGCTCCTTTGTGAAAGACAGAAAGCGGAGGGAGGAAAAGAAGAATGAAGGGAGTGTAAGAACAGATGGAGAGAGCAGTGACGGATGGCTGCGAGATGGATGGACGGCACCGAACGATCCCATCAGTCAGCGAATTAACGGCCTGTGATGAGCCTGCGTGTTAACACAGGACTTTGTTTGCAGCCGCTGCCAAGAATCAACTCAGCCATGTTTGTTTGTGTCAAGGAGTGGACGCTGATGAGAGGACAGGCAGAGGGAGGAGAGAGCAAAACAACAGAGCAGAGGGCTAAGGACGGTCTACATGAAGCCTGAGGAGCGCCGTGGATTGATGTGTGCTGCCAAAGGATTATGAGCACTTCCAGATGAAGTGAATAATCATTGTCTCATAACAACAGCACATGTCAGGATCTATCAGAGGGGAGGTTCAGGGGGCGACGTGTCGGATGTTGGGGAAATGGGCAGGTGTAACGGCCCGGTGACTTTGACGAGGGTCAGACTGGCTACACGAGTCGGACTAATGGGAACACTGAGGCGCTGCTTCTGGGCCAACAGTGGCCTCAGAAGGACGAACCATGTACCAGCAAGAGAGTATTGGGAGATATGAAGACACATATCTGAACTGCACTGGCTCCAGTTTGCATCTTACAGGACTGGTGTGAATGTCTTGACACCAGGTACTCCAGTGCACCTCCAGAGGGTCCAATAGAAGCTGATTTGGCTCCGATCTGAGCTTCGGTATGAGTCGACATAGTAAGAAGCTCAGAACCAGCTCCTACCAGACCCTCCGGAGGTGGACTACACGAGCTGCTCATGGCTGCAGCAGACCAACTTTTACTATAAATATATGTTGAGGATTTTTTCGGGGGCTGGAAGGTGGAGCAGTGGTTAGCACTGTTGTCTCGCAGCTAGAAGGTCGCTGGTTGGCGTCCCGGTGACCCTAGTGAGGATTAAGCGGTGGATAGATGATGGATGGATGGATGATTTTTTCATAATCTATATGTTTTTACGTATACGGTGTGTTAGAAGTTCCAGGACTGGTTTTTCCTTCAGACCATCAACCAGCTCGTCTACAGAGGTCCTGCAGCCTTTGCTTTGTTCAGAAGAGGCAGAGTTGTGTCAGGACCAGTGGAGGCTGCGTCACCATGACAACACGCCTGCTCACCAGTCCTGAAACTTCTCTGACACACCTGGTATGTCCATAAATCATAAAGAGTTCAAATTGTTTGTCGACATATACATGAAATCTTTTGGAATATGAATGAAATCCTGATCATCAATGTAGTAAAAGTTCAGATCCTTGATGTGCTGCAGACACGAGCAGATTGTGTTGAGCTATGACACTGCAGAGCACAACTTCAGCCCGTACGTGTCGAGGCATCGGATGTCAGACGCACAAACCTTGTCTGGAGCTGACTCTCCTCCTGAGTCATATTCCTTCGGGCCAGTTTCCATTTGAAATCTTCCTACATACACACAAGATGCTGCCACGTTGATGTCCCACACACAGACTGTGCAGTGTGCGTATTCAGTATTTTTATCTGCTGTGATGACGCAGGTAAACAGAACTTGATCGTTTTTCAGTAATGTGCTGTTCCAGCCCAAGAGCTTTGGTCCTGTGCTTCTTGTCTTGCGGGTCTCTGACTGGGCGGAGCTTGCCACCATGTAACCTGGTACACCTGGTTAAATGAGCCGACCTGCTGAGCCGGAGCTCTCTCACATCCAACCAGCCATGCTCGTGCTCTTTGGGTTAGTTGGCTTTGCTTTACACTGATGATGGGGACCTCACGCTGACCACTGCCATCATACGCCCTCACACACCACTGATGCTGACGACCACGCCTCAGTGTTCCTGCTTTCTCTAAATAACCTGCCTCTGATTTCAGTAGAACCTTCCTGTGCATCTCCCTCCTGTGTTCACCCCTAACAGCCAGTTTCCTATCAGATCCTCTTATGTGGGTGTAATGCAGTTTTCCATTGCATGATGAAGGTAGATATCTGAATGGGTTCACATGTATGTTTCAACTCATCAGTGTTTTTCTTCTTTGTCAGAGAAGTTAAAGCTGGTCTAACACCTGTTGAGTCAAAGAGGCAACGACTATCCCGATAAAACCCACTTTCATCACGGGGTGTTCTGAGAGTCTGAGCAAAGACAGCAAATACACAGAGGACCACTAATTCAAATGATGAAGCTGCTTACAATACGAATCGTAATGATACACAGCACACATAGTGAAAGGGGAGCTGATGTGACCAGGACACAGCTGGACAGACCCGAGCAGGACCACCAGGGAACAGAGGAGGAACTACACAAAGCAGGTGATGACTGTGAAGCCGACGTGTGACAGAAAACTAGAAACTACAGACAACACAGATTAAATCCTATGAAGATGGTATATCTACGAGTATGGGAGCTAACCAGGACTTGGTAACACCAAGCTAGGCCTGAATCAACACACACACACACACACACACAGTGCGACAACAGGAAACACAAACACTCAAACAGGTTACTACAGATACACTCTACAAAAACCCAAGAACTACAAGCCGGAGAGGGAGAACTAAGTTGGCTGGCATCCTGAATGGGGAAGTGGTTGAGAGAATGAGTGGAGGAGGCGTGTAGTGTGGCACCGATGGTCACACTCCACAGTGCAGGAATCTGGAGGTGAAACCAGGATAAACCAGATCCAGACAGTCGCGGCAGGACGTGCAGGCAGGGAGGGTTCAGGTACAAAAAGGTCCAAGGCAGGAGCAGAACAATGACTCAGGGTGACCAACAAGAGTTTAATGGTCCAGCGTTGAGTCATGGTCTGAGATTGGCTTTTGTGGTCAGAGGTGATGAGCTGCAGGTGGACCACTCCCCGCCACAGGTGTTCTCCATCAGGTGATTATCCGATGGCTGCACCTGCACACATTCCACACCCACACACCTCAGTCACACCCACAGGAGGAGGAAGCAGAGGTGGAGGGTGGAAGTGGAGCACATGACAGCTTCAGTCTGTGTAAACTGTTCTGTTCACTTTCCCTTCTCTGTGCAGCCACCTTCAGACACCTTCTCGCACTGACAACTATATTTAGTTTTTCCTCCCATCTGTCCCATCTACTTAAAAGGTGCCCTGTAGAGCTTTTGACCACCAACAGAGTAGCTGTACCAAACTCAGACAAGCGTATAAGGTCAACGCAATTCATATTCGTGCCTCGTTCTTCTCCTGACCAACAGTTGGTGGCAGTAAGATCGAAAGCCGTGTAGCGATGCACCAGCAAAGGGGATGAAGAAGAAAACTACAAGCAAGCAGCCATGAACACAAGCAATGCATAATTTAAAACGTGTGGCTTGTAGGAGTCGGACATACATAATACATAATGTGTTTATATGAATAACATCAAACATCAGTTTTGTTTGTCGATGCAATGACGAGTTCATGAGTAATTTAAAGAGGAGTAATGGGAGACGGACGCACAGCTGTATGGAGATTATAACTATGGTTATATCTGAATGTAAATTTAAAAAAATGTTCTCGTCAGCACCTTGTCACACAGTCACACAAGTAGCATGGTTGGAAAGGTCAAGTAGTGCAGTTCCATTTACTGCTGCTACGAATACCTGGTCAGCCTTTTCCTGATTGAATGAATGATTTGAAACTGAACGAACGCTGTGGCTCTCTGGCTCTTTGGGTTAATTCAAGGACGACACATGCTCCTGAAGAGGCTCACCGACCTTCCCGTTAACACAGAGTCGTATTAGTGGAGGGTCTGTGTCAGCCTTCAGGCTTGTGTTCTGTCCCATGTGCTGATCACTGCATTCACCAGTTTACCATCAGTGACAGAAACGTCATTGTTCGCGGGTGTTGGCGACATGGCCTGATGTGTGCTTTGAGTACCACTGAGGTAGAAACCGCTATATAAGTGCAGACCATTTACCTGAGTTGGACTCCTACAGAAAACCCTTTAGGTGCCACACTAAAGCGCCTCAGAGATCAACAGGGCCGAAGCAAAAGAAATAATCCTCTGCACAAAACAAGATCTGAAACAGCTTCACCAGACGACCAACAAGTGGAAACTGCAGAAAACACCTTGGCACAGTTCTCTGTTCCCAGGTGAGCATCTCTGAAAACACAGTTTATATTTTCAAAACGTAGTGGCCTTGGTGTCGACAGAGCTTACAATTATATTATTACTGCTCAGAGAGGTTCGACCTTTACACTCATTATCTGTAGATCTAAGACCAAACTTTTCAAGATTGTGTCAATGAAAAACAAAAAGCCCAGAAGTCCCTGAACTAACTTTTCACAGAGAGGACAAGGTAGAGGGTGAGGGGTTTCCTGGCAGAGAGCTTCATCCTCTCTTCAGGCAATCTGAGCCTTTGAAGTCTGGAAAAGTCTGCAACAAGAAAAGTATTTAAGAAGTTCTTCATCCTGGTGGCCATCAGCAACTCTACAATTAAACTGATCACATTTTAATGACAAACATTGACTCGGACTGTTCTTCTTGCATAATGTCATATTGATGAGTTTGTTTAACTAATTGCGTCTCTGCTTCGTCTGTTTGTCTTTGTTTGATGAACCAAAGAAAAATCTCTATCCAGGTAGATGGTAAAAATATGGTCCGACTTATCCCGACTTCCTGGTCGCACAAATCAGACACGCATGACAGAAAACCGACATGTGGTGCCGTCATCAGCAGTGCACACCTGTTGTGTTCAGGTCGGAGGTTCAGTAAACACAGATCCCTGTGATAAGACTTACAGATCGAGGGGATAACAAAACTTCTCTGGTTGGCAAGACTGGAAAAGAAGAGGCCAGAGATGTGGATAAAAGTCCAAAAATCTGACAAAATAACAATCCCAAGGGAAATCCAAAAAGGTCATAAAAGACTAGAAGACACGAACACCGGGAACAAGGCAAAGACACAAGGGGGCCCACAGGGAAGGATTCAGGGAGGTCAACAGGGAGGTGGATTGCCAAAAACCACAGGAGGTAAGCCAACAAAACGATAAAGACAGAGACAAGACGGACTGGGTGAGGAGACCCAGGTGGACACAACTAGGTCAAAGCAGACGAACACAACCAAAGATGCACAAAAAGCAAAGGCTGCTTTCCAAAAGCAAACAACTGAGATGAAACCCAAAGCCTTAACACATGCCCAGCAGTGAGTGTATGCTGGCTTGTGGGCTTAGTTTATTACAGTAGGTAACAGCTGCAGAGTCCAAAATATTCTAATAAGAATATCTGCAGCCCACGTCTGTGATTTCACATCTGACCTGTTCGGCCAAAACCACACTCAGGTCCGTTTGTTGGTGTCAATCAGTGTTTTCAGTGGACGCGCCCCAGAATATCACAGTACAGGGTACTTTTGAAAGCTTTAACCCTTTCGACTCCATAGCCCACTATACCGGGATGGCATTACGACCCCCTGCAGCCCGGGATAGCGGCTCCGGGATAGTGGCTCCGGTATCGCGGCTCCGGTGTAGCGGCTCCGGTGTAGCGGCTCCGGGATAGCGGCTCCGGGATAGCGGCTCCGGGATAGTGGCTCCGGTATCGCGGCTCTGGGGTAGCGGCTCCGGTGTAGCGGTTCCGGGGTAGCGGCTCCGGGATAGCGGCTCCGGGGTAGCGGCTCCGAGATAGTGGCTCCGGTATCGCGGCTCCGGGGTAGCGGCTCCGTAATACGGCGACTTTCTGCTACATTCATTTTGATTGTCTATCGGTGGGAATCCCTGCATGTGAACAATCCAGTCATAAAATAAATTATGCAAATGAAGTAAAATGACGTCATTTGACCCCAAAAATTTTCGCCGCGTCGTTTCCAAAATGTTTATAAGCGATCAAAGCTAACTAACTAATTACAAGACTCTGGCTTAAGTCTCAGTATACAAAAGCTGGTAATTAGTTGTATAACTGAGTAACGGCCTGTTATGCTGTTGTTGTCGAGGGTACGTAACGGGAAAATATTTAACAACAAGCGCAGCTGGAGTTCATTACCGTCGTCTTCACTGCTAACGCTGCTACTCGCTAGCGTACTTGCTAGCATACTCGCCGCTAACCGTTAGCAGCATTCGCTAAGAAGGGGCGTTTCAAGTGTTGCCAGGGTTACTCATTAGAAGTTGGTGACTGATGATGCCGTCACAGCGTTTTTGCTGCTTCACACAGACTTTAAATGTCAAAATCAAATCCAGTCTGTGGTCCATTTTCTTTCCCTATTTCTGACTTGAGCAAACAATCTAAAGCAGGAAAAACAAGCTGTTATCTCTTTGTGTCGTATTCATTTATGAATAACAAAATTACAAGCTGTTCATTTCCCGATTTTACTTTCTCAATAGAATAAGAGATGACGCACAGATTCAGCTGTTTTTCCTTCAGTGGAGAGCAGATCCACAGTGAGGTGAGTGGACTGATGACGGGGTAGTGGAGGCAAAACTTTTAAGAATGGAAACCAATGTTTTTTTTTGTTTTTTTTTTAAAGTATATTTGTTTGAGCACCACAAAAGAAGTCTCTTTCAGTCGTGGCAGAAAAAAAAATGAGTGCAAAAACTGAAGAACTGAACAAAACAAACGTACTGTATAAGATATGGTGAGTGCATAAGTGAGAGGACACGTTCTGTCCTTTAAATGAACATGAATAGCAGCTCCGCTATAGGAGCAGTATGACGCCACTGCACTCTGGAAAGCTTGTCACTTTTGGAGATAGCTGCTTATCTGCTCCACAAACCAAAAGGAGTAATGAGAGTCAAGTTTCCTGCTGTTTCTGATTCATTCTCATTTCAGGTCGTAATTTCAGAGAATCCGGCGTGATAGATATGTTATCCGCACAGACGGCAGGTTACTTAAGGATAGTATTTTTCCGATGTGACCCTCCGTAAATCGCTCTAATTCTCTCTCTCCTTCCTCTGCCTCTGATTGAGCCATTAAGCCAGCCGAGCCAGCTGATTAATATACTGCGTGTGTCAGGCTAAATTGATTCATTGAAGTAAATGATTTGATGAGGGGTCAGTCCACAAATCTCCCAGGACTAATGTGAAGCTAATGGCAAATGACAACAGGACCGAGCTAAACACTAAGAGAGCCGCATCTTCAAGGTCAGAGGAGTGAGTCAGTGAGCAGTTCAGGGGAAGATAAAAGGGAAGTTCTGCAGCGAGGGGAGCGGTTCTGCACCGGCTGGAAATGGCACCGGATAGAAAGACGATCCAGAACAATGTCGGCAACCACAAGAAAAACTCAGCTTGCCAACAATGTCTTGGTTAGTCAGACTAACTCATAGATGTCTCTGTTAACAAGCAGAATTATTTGGTGTTCATGTAAAAAATAATTTAAAAATTACACGTGACAAGTTTGCAACAGCCCACGGAGACATTTTTAAATTAGAGCCTGATACTGGATTCAGAATAAAGGAATGGACATGTGATTGAGGAACCACCATAAAGGCCAGAGACGTGGATGATGGTAAACATCTAGAGGGTCAAGAACACTCCTCAGAGGTCTAACATCAAGAGACACCTTCATGAATGTGAAAACAGAAGGTTTACTTCAAGACACAAACCACTGGTAACGATCAAGAACACAGTGGCCTGACTGGACTCTACTGGGAAACCTCTGAAACAGTCTGGCCAGGTCCAGGACAACGGTCCCCAGACCATGTCGTGGATGATGGACAGCGAGTACGAGGAAGGAAAGGAAGGGCTCCTGATTCAAAACACACATCATCCGTCAACATGGTGGAGGCAGTGTGATGGGATGGACATGTATGACTGTCAGCGGGTCACCGTAGATTATTGATAACTCGGCTGCTGATAGAAAGATGTAACCCCTGACTAACGTTAAGTAGGTTATGAATATTTAAACATGTGGACCAGTCACTAGGTTCAGCAGGAGCACAATGAAAACTGGGATGAGTGCAGAATGAAATAGCTGGAGGCCGGAGATACGCAAAAATAATGGTTGTTAATGGTAGGAAAAATTAAGGAAAATAAAACATTTACAATTTAATGTCAATGACAACAATAACAACAAGCCGGCAAAAGGAAAAAACAAACCCCCGTCCCTGAGCTCAGTGTTCGTCTGTTTTCTTAGTCGTTAGTCAAGTCAAAACTCTTTCACAGTTCAGTTCTTTTCCTCTGTCGGTGTGAGTTGTCACCACTTTGCTGGTTAACACGTGAGGATCTTCAGATGAGAGTTGGGTTCAGTTCTGGGCACCGGCTCGCCATCTCCATCCGGAGAACATCAGGTATCCAGGAATCCGATTCAGAGTTTTCTTAACCATCAGAAACAACCTAGCCTGCACAACAATTATGGCATTATTGTATACAGCTAAATATTCCTCCTCTCACACAGCTAGAGCTTAGTTTCTATCCTCCTTTTCTCACATCATTTAGAAATAAACAATAATATTTTACATGCATGTTTTTCTTCACTCAAAGCATCTTTTGTTTCACATGAAATAACTTCTAAATTCACGGAACAAATGAATTTCTGCTTTTATCTGTTTTTAAACTAACCATGAAATTATGATTAATCATCTCTGATCAATTAAATTATTGATTTTTAACCCATCTTTCAGGTTTTGTAAATCATAGCATGAAATACAATAATGCTTCCTCAGCATTACTCAGGATTTCTATGAGCTTTCACATAGTAACCAATAAAAATGTGCATTTAACATGGAATAAACTTTATATTTGACCAAGAAACGGTGGAAAATAATTAAAGAATGCTTCATTACAGAATTAAGAACTCAAATTTCACTTCACAGAACCGCACATCAACCAGAAATAGCATCTCCAGGACTTTTACACAATAACGTTCCACCCGCGATTAGCATTAGCATGAGCTAACCTCAACATGGAGCACCTTTTCTCTCTACAGGGTTTCAACTCACCTGGATGACGTTTCAGCTCGAGCACCGTCAGCGACCTACTCACAGCCGCTCGAGCTCGTGCTCACGAGTGCAAAAGACCGCGAAACTAATGCGCGTTTCAGCCCGCAGCTTTGGAGGCGGGACTAACATTAGTCTGAACAAATGAGAAGGTCATTGTCACACAACGTGACCATGAACAAGGAACAGGACAGGAAACAAAGCGAGGGAGAGAGGAAGACATTTCCTCCTTTCAAAATAAACCTTTTTTCAAAATAAAACTCTACATACATTCTACAAATAAAAGGAAGAGAAAAAGTCATTTTCTCTACTTGGTTACAAAGAGCTGAATGAATTCTGCAGTATCCACAGCTTTCTATATGCTTTCTATACACTGCTTTGACTCAGTAAAATGCTACAAAACTGACATGCGCTTCCCAGAACGTATGGATAAGGACCCAAAGCATACTGTGGAGGCAACTCAAGAAGCTCTTAGGAATTCAAATGTTCTTAAAAAAAGACAGTCACCTGACATCAACCCAACTGAGCTGCTTTTCACTGACTGAAGACAAAACTGAGGGTGAAAAGACCCACAAATAGGCAACTGCAGGCGGCTGTAGTAAAGGTCTGGCAAACAGTCTGAAGGGAGAGAGCTACAGAACTACAGCTAACAAGCTGCCTCACTAGCATAGCAGCCACATGTGATCAGCACAAGGAACACGATGATTGTCAGGAACAGGGTAGTTGTAGAGTTATACTGTAAAGGGAAATGGTAGGCTCACTGTTTGTTCATTTTACAACAATACAAACTATTAAGCATCTTAGCATGAAGACACCGCTTTGCTCCACACCTCTGTTGTGCTCAGCTGTGATGCATACTCTGCTGCATGTGCTGCAGGCAGCACGAAGCTTATCGTACGAGGAGTGTCAGAAAAGTTCCAGAACTGGTGTCACAAAAGATATATTTCAAATCCAAATCCATTCAAATCCATTCTTCTGGATCCTCTCAGCTCCGTCCTCACAGCCATCTTGATGTCGTCCACGTCTTCAAAGCCAGGTGGGGTGAGTAGGGAGGAGATGTTCTCCTCAGCAGGAGGTGTGGGATGCTCAGGGCGCTGTGAGCAGGTTGTCATGGTGACGCAGCCTCCACTGGTCCTGACACAACTCTGCCTCTTCTGGACGAAGCAAACGCTGCAGGACCTCTGTAGACGAGCTGGTTGATGGTCTGAAGGAGAAACCTCGTAGTTTGTAGTTTGGGTTTGATAGATATCTTTGTGACACCAGTCCTGGAACTTTTCTGACACACCTCGTAAATAATGGAGTTGGATGTGATGACAGTTTCCTCTTCTGCAGGATGTACTGTAAGAACAACACATCATGCATGTAGATGTCAACTTATCAGTGTTAGACTAATATCAGCTGATCAATCACCACTTCATCAGTCAGCCTCAGTATCAGTGTGTTTTGGCCAATGGTCCAAAAACAAAACACTCAGTTTACTGTAATATGGGACAATGAAAACCAGGAAGTCTTTGTGTGTGAGAAGCTGTAACTTGGTGCAGCTGATGGTCACGCTGAGAGCCACATGAGCAACTATCTGCTCTGGCCAGATATCTCAGGGATCAGTGAAAGATTAAGGTAGTGTTGTGTTGTGGTTTTAATTCTCCAGTTTTTCTGTAAATTTTAGTCTCCAGATTAATAGTGAAACAGAAAGTCTCTGAATACTTTCATCTGTCGGAGGCTGACGTAAAACAACACATTAACCGGCTGTAAGTGAAACAAATAGAGTTTCATTTTTCACAACAAAGCAAATGTTACCCAACAGGAGGAAACGCTGCGTTTGTTGGGGATTAATACACATTTAGTGGTCTGGTAGGTATTTGGGGCAACAGGACGTTGTCTGTCAGAATAAACTACACCGTGTCTTCTAATGAGCAAACAGGGCAGCTGTGGCTCATTACAGAGTTTCTGGACAACAATGAAGCTCAATGGCAAAGAGGAATAGCTTGTGTTCAGGTGTATATACACAGTCAGTGAGCTACGGTACTGGGTGGTGGAACATGGGATGTGTTGACAGTACAGAATGATCTTATTCACAGTGTTGAATATTTCTATCGATAGTTCAGCAAACACTTCACATGGGACCTTTCTACTGAGACATGTCACCTTTACTGTACATTTTGCATTGTTTATCCTCTTATTGTTCATTTTGCCTGTTCATTCATGGCGGTGCTAACTCTACACTTTGTGCTGTAACAACCAATTTTCTGCTTGTGGATTAATAAAGTATTTCTCTTCTACTTAAAGATGTTGTCCACGTCACCGTCTGGCACCGCGTATTTATGTTAACGCTGTAATCTTGGTGAGAAGGATTAGAAAGCTTTTAGTCACAACTGGATTCTGGGCAAAGTGGGATTTTCAGACTTTCAATTCACGACTGACGCACACTGGTTCTGGAGTAATACGAATGCGAGGAGCCAGAAAATGGGAGACAAAAATGAAAAATGTATGAAGAAGAGAAAATGTGACAACCTCTAAATTGGAGCGATTTGGGGACTAGTGTATAAAGACACATCTAAACCTGCTAAAGCCATCCATTTTTCCAGTCTGCAGCCCCATGTCGCTCTATCGCTCTCCCACAGAAGCCAAACTTTCATGTTTTCGAGTGTGACTCGGCGGCTCTGCATGGGAGGCCTGAGCGTACGGCCCGAACCCTCGCAGGGGGAAACAACATCAACCAAATGACTGAATAATTGAATGACCAAATGAAACAGCCTGTGCTGCCGAGCGGATCAATAGACTCCTCCACTCTCCATTAGGTATTCGCTGCTGCCCCTCTCCCTCTCTTTCCATCTCCCTATTTCTCTCATTCGTTCTCTCTTTCTTTCCATTTCCTCACTCCTTCTTTCCGTCTATGTGTCGTCTCTTCTCTGCTGTCCGTCCTCCTGTCCTGCCGTCTCACTCTTTTTCTGTCTATCACTCCCACACTTTGTCTCCATTCTGATCTTATTTTTCCTGTCTTTCTCCGGACTGTGCTGCCTCCGTCTGCTGAGGCCAGTCCCCCTCTCCTTCCTGGTCTTCCTCTCTTTTCATATTTCATCGCCAGCATAGGGAGGCAGTTGTTTTCAATATTTATTCTGCCTCCATCAAGGGTATGACAAACCAATATATCAAGTCAATATTAGACTTTTATTAAAAAAACAGACTGTGTGAAGTCAGTGTGGTCGACCTCATGACGGATATGATGCAGTTTGACTGATGATATTGTGGAGCTGGTGAAAGAGCTCGCTGTGTACGTAAAGCCCTGAAATTGGACCGGCTCTGTTCGACTCTGTTAGACATGGTGAGAACTCTGGGGAAAACAACAGACCAGCTTTATCCTGACAGCACCAGAAATCCACTGTGTGAGCAGAGCAGCTTCAATACAAAGGTGCTCATATCAGCCTTTGTAGACTTTGAATCTCTGTAAGACTTGTTTCGGTATTTATTCACTTTCTGACTTCTCCCACTGTGAAAACTGCATTTTGTTGCTCCCCTCTTTCCTTCCCGTCACAATCCAGCCCTGTAAATATGAGCCGGCCCGCATCAGAGATCCCATCTCAGGAGACGGCGGCGTAGTCAGCGAGGCAGAAAGACACTGTTGGATTTCACAAAAGAGGTTAACAGGTGAACGGCGAGGAGGGAAAAGAGATGGGAAATGGATGAGCAGTGGTGTTTTTCTGTGCTGCTGCTTCAAGTGTGAGACCTCAGTCGATCTTCATGAACACGTTTTAGTATCTACCTGATCAGACGAACAGCGGCCACTGAAGCGGAGGATCCCTCTGAAGTGTGTCTGGATTAAATCTGCTGGTGAGAGCAAAGCCTGATGCACAATTAAGGCTGTAGTCAGGTTTAAACTCATTACAGCTGTTTGTGGTTGAGCTAAGTGTTGAGGCTGCTACAGTTTGTGTAGCTTGTTGTTGAGAGCTGCTGTCATGTTTTTCACAAAGGGAAGCCTCCTGCTTTTTGTTTTACTCAGATTGACTCCTGTTCTGTTCCTAAAATCCATCATCTTACCAGTTCGATCAAACAAGGTGAAACGTGATATAAAATGCAGTGACATGGCTGCCAGTCTTCTCAGTAGCTGCTTTGTTTGTTTATTGTAATTATACCCTTGTTTCAAAATTAATGTGCTAACGGTTTATTATTTCTGCCAGCTAGCGTTGGGTGGTTGTGATGTTTTCATTCTGTCTGCTCTCTGTGTTGGAGGGTATCTCAAACACATGAATGAATTTGCATGAAATTTAGTTTAATGACTGGTCATGGAAGACTTCACACTGACAGAAAGATAAACCAAACATCCTGACAACGAGAAGCCAACACGCCGTTTAACACCGATGAGCCCTCTGGGACTGTCCCAGTGAAACCACACTGGGCTACTGGGAAGCTGATGTCTGGCTCTGGGGCTTTACTGGGACAGCAAGAAGCTAAAGGAAACTTTTTGAATCACGTCTCTGGGAATGATGGGTCGCTCGTCCCGTTGATGTTGTACAGTATAGAATCTAGTCTCAACCAGGTGTGTCCAGCCCTGTCTCCCA
>NW_007578104.1:509496-514844 GCF_000690725.1 Stegastes partitus | reverse complement strand
TTAAAGGGGACATTTCTTATCCCACTGTCACCAGAGAGCTGCTCAGAGGGAATTATTACAACATCTTGACTTTCCTTCGTTAAGCACCGTGAGATGACTGAACTGAATTAAACTGAATTTCAGCCACTAAATCACATTTTAGATGTCGCCCTGGTGACCGACGAAATGAAGAAAAAGGTTTAAATATGTTGTGAAAGAGTTATGGAAAGGCTATTTCCTAACCCAAACCATGGTACTGTTGTAAACCTGAACGTCAAACCCAACCAAACCCAACCACATGGCGTCTGAATGATTTAAGAATGACAGCATCATGGTCCCACACGTACACAAGCTTCTGCTGCTGCTGACTCATGCTGCCATCCTCCACTCCTACCTCCTGACTCGTGGCCCTTTCAAGCTGGAAGCGTTTTCCACGACATCACAGTCTGGCGTTTTGTAGAAGAAATACGTTTCTTTCAAAACATAAGTGAGAAAGCAGGTTAGTGGTACAGACATTAGATAGTTGGTAGACAGGGTTGGGTTTGGCTACGCTGCTTCCAGAGAGTCTCAGGATGTGAACGGCGTTATACTTTACCATGGTTACACATGCAGCTACATTAGCATTCATCTGTGTGTTTGGCCCCACAGCCAATGGAAATTCAGCTCCTGGCTCCGTGCTCAGACATGGCACTGACTGCTTATTTTGCACATGATGTGCCTTCTCACATATAAAAATAAACCATCTGGACATGGTAACAAGGTAAGACACTGGATTCACACCAGAGGGGGTCTAGAGGGAAAACTTGCAGGCCTCAAGCTGCTCAAATCCACATGGTTTTTAGGAAAGTCTTTTGAAATGCTCGTCCTTCAGTCTGGCAGCACGTCAACACAGAAATGGCCATTGTGGCTCAGTGGGGATTACGTTGTGTAGAAATAAAACAAACTAAGAATAGGTGAACGTCTACAGAATAGGACCTGTACACTAAGGTTGGGTTGGATAATATATTTGAGCCTCCAGTACATGACTACCACTAACCTTAAACAGCAGTGAGCTGCAGCCAAAGCTTTAATAATATTTTTGAGAATGCCATGGCGACAGATCACGTGTTCAGCCTCCAGTGCAGTGGCGGAGGCCACTTGTTCATGTACACATGTGTCTTCAAACCACTGATTCCTCCTGCTGAGTACACACACTTTCCTAACTTTACTTTTTAGAATTAGAAAGATGCAAATGAATGCGTCTTAGGCCCACAAATGCACTCTACCTCTTGAACGTATGCAGCTTTTTTTTTCTGATCTATCACAGCAGCAGCAGCAGCAGGTTTGGAGTATGAAAGCTTGCGCCACATTCACCTCATCTGGAAGGAAGGTAGTGATGGGATGATGTTCGCTTGCTTTTGCCAGCCCTTCAGTGGTTTTTAGGTTTGAAGTCAGATATATCCAAAAAAACCATCTTTTCCAGTTGTACCTGCGATATAAATGCTGACATGAGGTTAGAAACCAGCGTAATGTTGCTGTGATGTAGATACAGTAGAATCCATGACATGATGAGAGGTGTTATAATTAACCTCATGTAGTGCCTGAAGTGTGGTAATTAGTGAAATCACCTGGTGCGCCACGACAGCGACTTGCAGTCAGAAATAATTCCTTCATTCAAGACTTATTTCATAATAGGCACTCAGTAGTTTGCTCCCGAGCGAGCAGCAAATTGAGACTCTGCACAGTCGTCCAGCGAGCCTCTGTTCTAACATACAATATGCAGTGAGTCGCTCTGTACAATTGCTAGCATGCCGTGGACTCAAATTGTGAACCTGTAGGCAGCGGTCTCAGACACAGCCTTAGACTTGAGTTGCTAATAGCAGAGAGCAGGTGGTGTCTGCAGCAGGGAAAGGAGGAAAAATGTCATTAGGAAGGACAGCGTTGAGCAGTCTCACCAGTTCAGTTCCATCCTGTACGATCTGATCTGGAACTAACAGAATGCTTTCAGACCAGCTGTTGATTTAATGGTGTTCTTCTGTAGGAAAGATCAGAATATTAAGATGCTAAGCCAATATTTGGTGCTGCTTCATGATGTTATTGGGAATAAAATCGATAATATTTCTACTGTACACTTGAACAACCTACGCAACTGTTCGATCTGTATGATTATCTCTGACCTAAGAGGCTCCTTGTTGTAGTTCATCATCAACAACACAACACTTTTAGAAACCTTAAAAGTGCATCATTTAATCCAACATAATCCAAAGAGTTTCTATAAACATGTTGTTAATCCAACATCCAAACCAACCGCCTCTGAGACCAGGACAGAGCCCGTTATTTCCCATCATGCCCTGGTGTTTAGCAGTCAGCTGAGAGCAACGGCAGCTTCTGGCTCCACAACATATAAATCCTGTGAGTCTGTTGTTGCTCTTATATGCATCACGTAAAGTCAGGATGAAGCCTCAGAGAAACTCGTAGTTGCACACACACTGTGCATAAAGCTTTCCCTCTGCATCATAACTCTAAAGCCCTGTTTAACCCTTTAACCCACCCTGGCAGCCCCGGTACCAGAAGCAGGTCATATCTGCTGTTAATATGGAACCTGAACTTAAACTGTCTCTCCAAAGCTTGTCTGTTAATATTGTGACTAAAGCTGATGCAACATTGATGTGCTTCATTTTTGTTGCATCAGTTTTGCAGTTGAACATTTTAGGACAGTTTACTGGCTCATTGCTATAACACGGTAGTAGGTTTTCCATCACCAGCACAGACTGGGATCTGAAAAACCTCACTCTGGTCTGTTGATGGGAATAATGAGACAAGTGTCTCTTGTCCATAGGGCCCAATATTGTTAAGTTTGAGGACAGATTCAGTCGGCAACAGCTCCACAAGTACATGTTTTGTTTGGCAGAAAATGCACAAAACCAGCCTAGGTTCAGACAAAACATACAATTTAACTGCCCTGTAGGGTTTCATTAGGAGTCGCTCCAGGTGTTCATTCTACAGAAACATCCAGTGATTGGGTGTAAATTATGAATTGCAGAAAACAGAATCTTTGGTGTATTTGTTTGGTTAAAACCATTTAAAAAGGGATGACGCCGTTTTTAATTAACTTGCAAGTCACATGGAATTGGCTGCAGTTACACCAGTTAGCCTCAACATTCAGGCCACATGCTTAACGTCGTGTAGCAAAGCAGCTCTGAATCACTGAGGCGAGGATATGGGAGTGTCATGTTGTGTCTGGCACCAGGTGGTTGGCAGTGGAGCGGGTCGGTCCTGTGGTTCGTGGGGTGGGGCCTCCATGGATCTGATTTGTTACGGCACATCTTGTGGATGCTCGATTAGATTGGTATCTGGGGAGTTTGGAGGCCCGGTCAATGACCAGAGCTCTTTGTCATGTTCCTCAAGCCATTGTTCTGCAACAATGTGAAAACATCCCATGTAGACCAAGACTCAGTGTCTCCCAGCAGAACAGGGCTCTGTCATGAGATGATCAGTGTTATTCACCCGTCTGTGGTTTTAATGCTGTGGCTGATCACTGAATATAACAAAAAGGGTTCACGATCAATTTCATATCATCCACTGATAAGTCCATATATATATATATAAACAAACAATAAAATACTACATATTAAAAGGATTTTATAAGCAATAAGCAAAATGCTGAAAAAATTCCTGCCTAGTGAACAGTGAGAAGTTTCTGAGTCCCTTTGGAAGTCACTTTTCCCCACTAGGACACTGACATATTCATTAATCTTGCTCGTCTTGGGAGGTCTATCAGCTGTTGCTGCCTCGACTCTACATCCTATTGAGGTAAATCACTGAGTCCCTGCATTTGCATAGCAGCAGAGCTGGATACCTCAGTCACCCGGCAAAGCTGAAACACTCTCACTTCCTGCAAGTGATGAACATCATTCACATGTGAAGCTTTTTCTGTTATTTTGTCCACAACTTCTTAAAAACTTGAATATTTGCTGAACTAAACGGCAGCTCTGTGATGGTTGTCACTGGTGATGCCACTGACTGCACCGCTCAGGATATTGCAATAAAAAAAACAGAGTTTTGGAGATCTGACAATAAGCAGACCAATTAGTAAAAGATGCAGCTCAGTGTGCAGCGTATTCCATCAACAATGTCTCTCTTTCCGTCTTATGTCCAACACAGGCACACACACTCTAACCAGGCATGTTTCCACCCACAGCCTCTCCAGAATCTGCAGATTCAATGACAAGAATGAAACCTGTCTGTTGTCAGGTATGCCACTCTGCAACAGCCAAACTACAACACAGGCTTCTTTTGAAGTGTGATATGAGAGCAATGAATAAATCCATCTGTCTGTCCGTCCATCCATCATCCATCTATCCATCCTTTAGCTATACCCACTTTCTCCTTGCTTGGAGCTGGAGCCTATCCAAGCTGACATCAAGCAAGAGGCTCTGTTCACCCTGGACAAATGGGTCAATCAAACAAAATAGGGACTAACGCTGCTGTCTTCCAACGTCTACTTAATTAGTCTAAACAAGAGAACTGAAGACCTTGTGTGGTACTCCCAGAAATCTTGGCCACAATGATGAAGCCACTTAGAGTTGTGTCACACCAAGACAAGATCCAACCCTAAGCAACAGGTTGGGGATCCCAGGCGGGCCCCCATCTCTCACAAACTGGCTCAAAGACAGTGACAACCAGGCAGTACACGCATAACATTCATTTAAATCAAATTAAATGTATTAAAAGTAAACTACCATAAACATGAATGGAGAGAGAAGTCTGCAGCATCAGCAATGTGAGCAGTGAATGGATGTGGCCATGTGTGCTGAGGATGTTTTGAAGGTGCAACCACAACAGAAGGCTGATGATGAATGAAAGACAGAGTGAGCGCATGCTAGCTTCTTTAGCCTGAAAGGCCCAGATGAGCTGTAGTAGCTCACAACTCTCCGATGTCAGCCAGGTGATTAGATTAGAAAGTCTGCTCACTCAGGTAGCCCAAGACTGCCTTCAGGACAATGGGAGGGCCTCATTATCCAAGTACTGCTTTATCCATTCATCAGCTAAGCTTGCCTTCTCCTGTAGACGTCATAGGGGCTGAGACCTATCACAGCACATAGTGGCTGTGAGGCTCGGTACGCCCTCCACAGGCAGCCAGTGAATCTGTGTTCTTCTATACAGTGTTAACTTAAATTATATTTCTACTTGTTGAGTGTACACCATGTGTGGTAAATTTTTCAGACATTGAGGTGATTGTAGCCATTCGTGTGATTTCCATCCATCCATCATCTCTACACCTTAACCCTCACCAGGGTCATGGGGGGCGGAGCCTATCCCAGCTGACTCAGGGTGAAGGCAGGTTCACCTGGACAGGTAACCAGTCTATCACAGGGCTACACTTAGAG
>NW_007578104.1:499702-507219 GCF_000690725.1 Stegastes partitus | reverse complement strand
TTAAATATCATGAGCAGTCAAACAGTTCAGCAACAACCTGCTCAGTGATCAGTGACAGTAACGGGGGTTGGGGGGGCCTTCAGGTTTGTGATGGTAGTCTCATCAGTCATTGTTGACACCATATCTAGAGCAGTGGGCAGCAGGAGGTCCTCAGCTGCTGGATGTGGTTTCTTGCGATTCTGTTCCAGAGCTCCAGACTAACTTTTCTAGTGGTAGCATGGTGCTACCAACTTTCTTCACTGGTCACACCAGCTAATGATCTGGTCGCCCCAGTCCCTTATTTTGGATCAGCACTGCCACAGCTATTAAAGCACCATGCAGCTGATGAATAGTTGCTTTTGCATCACTTAGTTATGATGCAGTGATCTTCAGAGATACGACTAGACATTTGTAAAATGTTTTCATCTTAAAATATACTTATTTTGTCACCAATCCTCTTCTAATACCAGCCATTAGCTGGACAGGCTAAACAATTGCTGAAAGTGCCCATGGGTAGATGCTACATTTTACCGATGGTCCCTGAACGCCTCACATGCTGCTCCGGTAGATGCTACCAGGTGCGCTGTGCTTTCCTTTTGACGTCGATTTACAGATCAGTTGTTTATGATTCGAAATGCCAAACTTTATTACAGCAGAGTTTGCTGACATCTTTCCCAGGGAGCAGACTGGAGAGTCTGTGCAGAGGGGCGGGGCGGGGTGACAGGCCACAGCCTGGAAAAAATAATCCAAATTACAAATCTGTTAAACTATTGGCTACGTTCGAAGCGGAGAGTTTTGCATCCAATAACAACAAAGCTATTACTAAACAAATGAAACAGTTCAGAGGCAGCTTAGTGCGGTCCTTGCAGCCGTGGTCTCGGCTGGTCTCGCAGTAAAATCCCGAGTCCTCTGTGGCCGAGACCGAGACAATACTGAGTAAAAATGCGGTCGAGTCCAAGACAAGACCGAGATCTTCAAAAAGTGGTCTTGAGACCGGTCTCGAGACCGAGACCGATCTCGAGTACTACAACACTACAACACACGATAATAATGAATGATGGCATTCTGGCTTAACACACATCAGACTGAGCTTTGTACAACGGCAGCAGGTTTGTACAATGAAAAACGTGTCTACTTCAGACAGCTTGTTGAGAAAAACTACAAGTTATGGAGTTTGACCTGGTGGGGAGAACAGGGCCGTATGAGACACACTTGAAGAGTTTATAGGCACTCTTAATGCTTACCATCATGTCTGATTGATTTAGTTCACTCTGAAGCAGGAATGTGAGCTCAGTCATCCGGCCGGAGTCATGAAGAACTAGCTTCAGCCAAAAGAAGAACAAGATGTCCTGCAACAGATGATCTGACGCCCACAGAGCCCTGATCTCTACATCATGGAGTCAGATTCAGATCATCCAGAGCAGCCAGGCCATTCGTTTACTGAGAGGTAAACTGATGTGGAAGATTTAAATATTTCCTTTCGTGGTGTAAGAACAGGGACCCGTGAAATGAATGGACCCTGGATACCCCCCAACAGTGAGATGTATTATATTATTGCTTGAGCTCATTATGAGTTTATTTGCCATCTGATATAATGTATGCATACTTACATTTGCAAAAGTAATGTCTTACTCAGTTAATTTATGGTTCAAATGAATAAAACTCATACCGGCACTTTGGGCAGCTTCGGGGTCCTTAGGGTAAATTGCCGGGGGGCATATGTGTCATTCATTAGACCCCGACAGCCTGCAGCCACATTATGCTAATGTGTTTGTGTATTTGGAGGTGAGCAACAGTGGTGAGAAGACGGAGAAAAGCAGCAACTCAGAAGTTTCACATGTTTCTAAGAGTGAGTGCAGAAGTTCTGTTGTATGAAACATGCTTTGACCTATCAGCTCATGAATAAGGGAATCGGTAGTCCAACCACTGTGAACACGTGTGTTTGGAGGGAAGCCGTGGAAGCAGACTCTATGTGTTCTATGCAAGCTGAAGGCTGAACATGAATTTTGGTTGCACGAGTCATTCAGCAGATCCCGACAGGATGCAGTGTGCAGCCACGCTGTGCTCATGAGCTCATGTTTCTGTATTTCAGAAAGAAAGAGAAGCTAATAAAAGGAATGACTTTAAACTGTGCATGCCTGGGAGTCCCACTGTGTCCAAGTGTGCGACAGGTAAACCACAAAATAGTTCTGTAATTTGAGTGGACTCGTCCTTTAGATTGCAAACCCGTCATGTTTACCTTCAGCTTCATGCTGTTTTTAAGTTTGTGCTTCAATAATAGTGCAGCTCTGTTTGCTTTATTTGTTCCTGCTGCGAGGAGATGTAAAATACACGATGAAGTTCAGCCCGAGACAGCATGAAGCCTCAGCAGTCAGTTATTCACATCAAGGGCACTTCCTGGATTATAGCAAGTGTATTTATACAGCGCCTTATCACACAGACATCACTCAGAGTGCTACAGGCAAGGTAATAAAAACTATCTCAATATGTAAAAGATGAAATACAAGAAACATCAGCAGGAAATTTAATAAATTAGACTAAATAAATAAAAGACAGTACAGACAAGTGGAATAAAGTGCACCCAGATTTATTAGAATAATTAAAACCGAGTGACTGCAACAACAGAATAAGACGAAAGATAAGAAAAATAAAAATACAGACAGGATGAAGTGTGCAATAAAACAGAAAAACACAAATTAGAATGAAGAGAGTAAAGGTGCATGAATGTTTATTAAAAGTACTGGCAGTTTAGAACAGACTTTATTAAATTAAACTAATTTACTAAAAGCAGAAAAAACAGTCTTATACTTTAAAAATGGATCCATTTGGGGAAATCTGTGGTCCAGCAGCAGGCCGGCTCAGTGTGTCTGCTCTGAACACTGTGAACTGACTCAACCCAGTCTTGTACTCATAAAACATATTTCTGATATATTCTGGCCCAAACCATAACAAGTACCTAAACTGCAATCACTTTGTGACGAGGGATCAATATTGTGAACAAAAAGTCCAGCCACAGTATATGTGTGCACACAAGACAGATTTTTGGAAAGACCTGGCAAGAATGTGAAGACGATCCGGCTTTAGGATTAAGTTTAACTGCAGCCTGGGATTACTGAAAGTTCATCCGTAGAGGTTAGAGAGTCAACACGGAGCCGCCATGACAAGAATCACTCTGAGAGCTACAGGCTGAGAATCGGCGCCGGTGCTGCATGTCATTAACCTGCAGAGTGTTGCCGGACTTCACAAAGCTGTCCGCCGACATATCTGTATTCCACCTCTGGCTTCTCTCTGTCCGTGTCCAGGCCGGCGGTATCTGAGTCCTAATTGCAGTTTTGGCAGAGAGAGCGAGAGAGAGGAGCAGTCAGCCGGTCAGCAGGGGGAGCACTGCTTCCCCGAGACACTGATTTATTGGACAATTTCACAGCAGTGTCCGCAGTAATGGGACAGGATAAATGGCTGACCCCTCAGTGACTGAGCTGACTCCTGGGGAAGAGCAGAGCCGGCTTGCACTGAGCATGTGTGTGTGTGTGTGTGTGTGTGTGTGTGTGGGTGTGTGTGTGTCTGTGTGTGTGTGTGTGTGTCTGTGTAGGTGTGTGTGTGTGTGTGTGCAACGTGTCGATTCTCCATCTTCTGTGAGGCGCCTGTGTTTGACTTTTCTTTCTTGTCTCGCTCTCAGTGTGCGTTTCAGCGTGCAGGCTCATTAAGTTGTGTGTTTTTACAGCTACGCCTCCCTCCTGCTTCTCTACACCACCTCCTCCAGCTCCACCCGCCAACACACACACCGCTAATGCTATATCTCTTCCCTTCTTCATCCCTCCTCCACCATCCTATTATGACTAATTGACTCTGTGCCTGTGTCATCCTTTAGCTCCATCTCTGTCCTCTTGCCCTCTGAGTTTCTAATGTGTGTGTGTGTGTGTGCGTGTGTGTGTGTGTGTGTGTGTGGCTCTGTATGTATCATTACTCCATCCTCTCCCCCATCTTCTCCTTATCGTTTTCATCTCTCCTCTGTATGTTGTTTGGCCTGTAGCCCAGCCGTACGGACGTCCACGCTGTACATGTGTGTTTCTGGTTTTATTCCAGTGTGTGTGTGTGTGTGTGTGTGTGTACAATTTTACCTGCAATTTGAAAGCTGTGAAAAAACAGAATCACGCTTTGCATCCGTCTGAGCGCTGCCCCTGAATGCTGAGGCTCCACTGATGGATGTTTTGGAAAGTCGGAGCCAGCGTTGGATTAAAGACACTGATGACGGTATTTCCTGCCAGCATTCAATATCTTCAAAAGATGTATAACGTGGCTTCTTGGAAAGGTGGGAAAGCCAACAACACTGAGTTCATTCAGATATAACTGTAAATCTGCTGTAATGAAACCAGGGGCATTAATATTCCTGCCAAACTTTGCCTTTTTTGTCCTCTACCTTTAATGTTTTGAGGGGAAAAGCACTTAAAGACACATTTTGTAGCAGTGCTAGTGCCAGTGCAGCCACGGTGTGATTTCTCACAGCGTGAGAAGGGACAGTGTGTGTGTTTTCCTTCACTTCTGTTTATTTGGTGTGTATCCGACTTCACATGGATCTTACAAACTTCGGACTTGTTGAAGCGAGTGCAGTGCAGTCCTTCAACCCAAACCACGATGTGCTGGAGCTTGTTTGTGCCTCCTGTTTGGAACACACTGGTGACAGAAAACCTGTCAGATAATCAACCCTTGTGATGGGACAGTGAAGGTTTGGTTGGATTTGATGTTTTTATGGTTAAAACATTAAAACATTGGTTTCATTCATGAACACAGTTACTGTTACAGAGCATCACAGTTTAAAGCCAGTGTTACCTTATTTAATCCTAATCTATGTTCAGAATAACTTCCTTGGTCATTATCAGGGCCAACGACACGGGGAACAGGTTTTCATGTTTGTCTGGGCTGTCCAGATCTTCTGTCGTTTCTTATGGAAATACTTTATAACAGCCTTTAAATCAAGGGGTAAATATTTTTTGTATTGTTGTGGTTTTACATTAATCTCATCACAAAATGTCGTCGAGATATTCTTCCATAACAGTTGTGACGATGGACGACAGGACCAGACAGGTTTGATGGACTCGGTTAATCCGGCACCACCTTCCAGCCCTCCGACCCGGTCCAAATGGCACAAGGACGCTGCCTGGCTGCAACCAGGAGTCATGATAGTCGACCCTCAGCTACCGAGAGCCAAATGGCCAGAGGTCCACGTCACTGAAGACATCCAAGGAAAGGACAGAAGAATCAGGACTGGTCCAGGTCATGGCTAACCAGACACCAGACCTGTTGCTCGCCTTGTCGCTCTGCCTAACACACCAGATACTGACCAGGCAGGTCTGAATTAAACAGCCAATCAGAGGCCACGGTGCTCTCCTGGTCCGCAGAGCAGATCTGTCATTCTCAGTTGGACAAGTTTCAGAGCAGAGTCGTGGTGACGGTGTTACATGAAGTTCTGGTGGGTCGGCTGTGCTCCTTTTTCCTTCAGTGTGAATGTTATTTAGTTTCACTGTCATGTTCATGGACGGTGTGGTAGCTGGTTCTTGGTTTATTAACATTTACGTATTTCAACTTATCATGATTCAGAACCACACAAATACCTCTAACTTTGTTTCTAAATATAAGAGCAAAGGGAGCATCTTGTGTTGAACTGAATTCTAACCGACGGTCTGGCAGCCACGACTTTCTTACCGGTGAAGAAAAATATGCACCTCTTCTGTTCTCTACAAGAATGATGTCGGGGAATCCGGCCAAATCAGAACCATGATGATTGTATCACTCAGAAACTGTGAAACACATGTGCTTAGTGCCTAACTGTGAATAACTGCTATTATTTTATTCCCTGACATGTTCACATCCAGTCATCGACCTGCAGTGGCGGCAGCGTGACCCCCGCTGGTCTTCTAACCTCTGTATAATTGCAAATCCATTATTTTGTGTTTATTCTTCATAAGAGGTGGGTTGTAGTGTCACCTCCATGTTGGAGACGATGCAGGAATTTGTTGTAATTTCAACCCTGGATTACTGTTTGGCACAGAGAGAAACAATGAGTACCGTCATCCGGCCCTGCTGCCTGGTTCACTGTGTGGAAATCTTCTGTTATGAACTCTGACCGTTCAAGCAGGCGTGTAAAACTAGAAACTAGTAAAAATACTACTTTGCTCATGATGTTATTACTTTGGTATGAACAGAGAAGTTATTAAAATAATTACAAGTTGTAATTATGAATAACTGTTGTTCAAACGTCATGCAGCTTTATTCTATATCTGCTGTACCGAACCCTGCAATGATGTTGAAAGCTATTTAACTGAGAGGAAAGGATATGCAATATTAGTATTAGTTTAAAACAGGTAGTGAACACTGGTCTCTGATGTGTGATGTTCTGTTGACCCATCCATCCACCCCAGCTTCACTGCACAAACTTCTGTCTGATTCAGCCACAGCTAAAGACCACAGGACTCGAAGGTGAACATAAGGGCCTTTTTCTGAAATGAAAATTGCAGCACTCATCTTCGGTGTGAAACTGCGCTTGTTTCAACGTGCTGCGACTGTAAAACTGAAAACTGAAAGCCGCCAGCTGTTCTTTTAGCTTCAGCTGACTTTTCTGTACGATTTCTCATTTACTACAGATTTAAATGTCCTGAAAAATCAAACGTTGACGACCAAATTTAATGTTTCTTTAGAAATGTTCAGTTAGTTCATCAAGGCTTGTTGCTTTTCAAGAATACTGCTGGCAACAAGAACTACAAAATAATAATAATAATAATAATTTGTATGTATGGAACATCTGGAATAATATCGGTGGAGATGAACAGATCAGTCATGTTCAGACACATCAGGGTCATAAAGGCCTTTAATTTTACAAATTGAATGTTTATTGAAGAGACAAATCTCCTGTTGAAGATGTGTCATATGCTTTACATCTGTGATAGTATGACTGGAAAGTTGCAGTATGATCTGTTGGTCATTCAGCAGAGCCTCTAAAAGGAGAACTGAGTTTTAGTGCCTTGCTTAAAAGTACTGAAGCAACGATGATGCTCCCACAGCAGCCCATTATGTCTGTGTGTAGCCACAGACGGACTCAGATGGGATGTTATCTTCAGCTGTCTACCAGAGGATGCTGACTGACGGTTAATAGATTAACTTCATACATTTGAAGGAATTATTAATGGATGTTACACTGGACATTCAAACAGACATAAAAACTCTTTAAATGTGTATCTTCGCCTTCAGGACTGCGGTTAATGCAGATTCCAGCTCGTCTTCCTTTCCTCTCTCTCTTCAGTAAATTCCCTCTTCTCATGACATCATTTTCATATTCTGAGTTTCCTCTTTTTTCATTGGCTGGCAGGTATCCATTGGTTTCTGGTGATATTTTATGGGCTCTGACATCACCTGACCGGCAGTGAACGGGGTGATGACCAGTTTCATGTTTTCCATCTTTCATTTTGGCTCTGACTGACCTACAGGCTCATAGGACATCTTAGGTTTACAGTTCTTAGGTTTAGTATCCATCCATCCATCATCTA
>NW_007578104.1:491741-499337 GCF_000690725.1 Stegastes partitus | reverse complement strand
ATAATTGCAGATATTTCAGTCTGATGTGGATTCAGGTCAACAACATGTGTGTCTCCTTCACTCTCTGTAACCTGACGCTCTTTATGCTGCTCTACCTAATCCTGTGTTTTGACTCTGAACCTGTCTTATTCTCTGCATGTCCTCTTATTTCTGATCGTCCTCTGTTCTGCCTTTGTCCCTTTTTCGCTCCATCTGTGTTGGACTGGACCACCTCTGCTTTGCTGAAGAGATAATGGAGCAAGCCACTTTTAAAACCATACTGAGACAGGCAGGAAGGCACACACACACACGCACACACACACACACACACACACACACACATCATCTCCCTTCATCTTTTGTCCCACCAGCTAATCGTTATGAAATCCGATTCCCTGCGGCTCTGCTGCTACACACTGTGTGTCGGTGTTATATGCTGTTAGCATGTGTGTGTGTGCATGTCAGCATCTTTGCATTTGATGAGGTGAAACGGGGAGAGCGGCCCCATTTCTTGCTCGGCCGCCATGGGACGCCTTGGCAACAGATTAGCTGTCACCACATCGCCCTGGCAACGCACCTCGTTTGACCACCAGGGAGCCTCGACGTGGAGGAAGATTGGAACTTCAGGTTTCGCCATCAGCACTGATTCCCAACATCACGAGTGACATGACACGATGAATCCTGGGCAGTCAAAAGGGAAAATGCTCTTCCACTTGGATTCCATTATAAATGTCTTAAAGCCATCATTAATTAATATCGCTCTGCATTTTCTTCTGTGAAGCTGTTGCTGGGTCGTCTAATGATCCATTTGTGCAATGTGTTCTTTAATTGGTCCCACTGTGTCATGTGAGGTTAAATCAAATGCTGGAGATTGAATTTACATCTGAAGTGAAAAAAAAAAAGAAGTTCAGATTGCATTCTGGACTATGTTTAAGTCTTACTGCACATAAAGACTGTGAGCAGCAATCATGGCCGACGTACTTTAAACGCTGGTGCCATTTGGTGCAGTGAGTCGGCTCTTTAGCATCAAGCTTTGGATATTTAAATCAGCTCTACGTGGTGTGCTATATTGGAGGACTGTGATCGCAGTAGGTTTTCTAGTAGAGCTCAGACTGGTGACACTTTTGTCAAATGAAGTCACCAAATGGTCGACAAAGTTTTCCATCAACATTCAGCTTTGGGCCACTGACGAGTCAACATCTGGCCTGAAAACTGAAGCCTACGCAGAAAAGGTAAACGGTCACTTGAAGTTGGCTCCAAAAGGCAGTCAGTCCCCACAGAGCTGTACGGATCTTCAAGTTAAAACAGGGCAGTTATACATTTAATCCATTTGAATGAAATAGGGTCTTTTAAAAATATAAAAACATGGCATATTTATGTAAATATGTAACTTTAATACAGGAAGACAGGCTTTTAGGGGTTTCATCTTTGACCAGAGAGGAACTTTAATCAATTGGTATTGAGTGAAGTAACGCTGATCACAATCGAATCCCTTCCTTAGCGTGTGCTGTCCACCTCAGCCTGCCTCATGTTGCTCCCCTTAACATATAAAATACACACTGTTCAGCGTTTGCCGCATATGTGAGTGAAAATTTGAGTTTGTGAACGACAGAATTTTTTTAAGCTCACCAATGAATGACATTCTAACATCCAGTTTGGCAGAACACATGGATTCACTCCAGTCAGGCTGTTACCTGTCATGAGCAGGGCGCTACATGCTAAACATCCAGGTAGCAACTACGCCTTTCACTTGGTCAGACATCAAATCTCTCCTGCAGCACATCATATCTGTCCCTAATTTATGTAAATGAACTTGGATGACGGTCCAAAAATAAAGTGTCTGGCTGTCTAAAGGAGCTGTGGTAATGTAAACCACCTCAGTCTGCAGCACCGACAGTCTGAAACTCCCAGACAAACGTTCCTTCATCTCGTGTTAATTATTTAAGATGATGATGATCAACTCAGCAGTTTTAAACGAGGACCTTTGGTACTTGGATTAAGTAGATACATCATGATATGCCATGTGCATATCTAATCAGTCCTGCATGATTTCTGCTGCTATGCAAATAGACTCAGACCTAAAAATACGCAGATACCCAATTTTAAAGAATTTAAGGCGCTAAAGACGCTTGATTGCGACACGTGGCTGTCACTGTGAACATATCAGGCGTACGCTGCAGCTTCAACTTTGCTGCTAGCAAGGTCACTAAATTATTATTACCTGTCTATGTGCATAAATGCAGTGATCAACCCAAAAATCCATCCATCCATCCAGGGGACACCTGGACAGGTAACCAGTCTATCACAGGGCTACACTTAGAGACAGACAACCAAGCACACTCACATTCACACCTACGGACAATTTACAATCACCAATTAACCTCAGCATGTTTCTGGACTGTGGGAGGAAGCCGGAGAACCCGGAGAGAACCCACGCTGCACGTGGAGAACATGGAGACTCCACGCAGGAAGATCCCGGGTGTCCTCACCGGGATGCGAACCGGCGACCTTCTAGCTGTGAGGCCACGGTGCTAACCACTGATTCACCTGCAGCCCTCCCAGAAATCCCATGGTGTCATTTATTTTTGGGTTGCCAGCAGCTTCCATTCAAGGCTCAGAAACTCACAGATCCATTCACTTCCACAGATATCCACCGTGGTCCGATACGTGTTTGGCAACGCAAACGTGCACAAAACAGGACCAGAGCTGGATGTACACACATATTATGCAAAGTGCAAATGTACCCATACACACACACACACACACACACACACACACACACACACACACACACACAGGCGGTGTTATGGGAGCTGGTATCTGTTGTGCTGAACGCGGGGCTGCAGTCGTCTCTCTCCCCCAGTGAGCAGACAGGATAAACACAGTTCTGGATAAACCTCTCTCTCATGCTTTCTGTCCCTTTCAAACTCGTGCAGCAGCTGTTCTATCTCTCTCCTCCCTCTATCTGTCTCTCTCACACACACACACACACACACACACACACACACACACACACGGTCCGTCTCGCTTGCATTCTGTTTCTCTAACACATCGCCCTCCTCCCTCCTGCCCTCCTTCACACACACTTCTCTGCTTTTGACCCCATTTATTTCATTTATGTATCACCATCCCTCGCTCATCCCATAACTCGTCTGGTTCCTGCCCCTCCCTCCACGCACCTCTCTCCACCTATCCTTTCTTTCCTCTTGCCTCTTGCTTCTCACCCATTCTCTCTCTAACTCCACTTCCTCGCCTCGCTGCCTCTCTCTTCCTCCCTCTCCTCCCTCGCTCATCATCTACCCTGCATCCCTCTTTTCCTCGCTCTCTCCCGCCTCCTGTCTTCCATCAAAGTCTCAGACACCCTCAGGTGCAGTCAGGGCCTTAGTTCCTCTGCTGCTGAGGGTATTTTCACACCTAGTTGGTTTAGCGTGGTCACAGAGCCGGAGCAGTGTCACCCTCAGTTCAGCCTGAAAAACAAGGTTCTACTGATGCATTAGTTTGCAGATATATCACATCGCTTCACTGATGAACTGGTGCCTTTTCTTTTTTTCTTCTTCAACATTTGGCTACAATAGAAAAAGTAAGTGAAATGGTGCCAGAGAGGTGGAGATGGTTATTGGTTTCCACCGGGTTCAGTACTGAGTAGAAGGAAATGCTTTACTCTCTGTGGTTTCACTCTGATCACTAAAAACACTCATGGATGGAACTCTACAGTCGTCCTCAGATGTGTTCACAGCCTCCCATTAAATAAGCAGACAAACAGCTGGAATAAGCTGGAACTGACAAAAGTAATAATAAATAAAAATATAATGAAAATCATGACGTTGTTTTTGAATCGTGGTTCAACAGAAATATTTAAAAAACAACAATCAAACCAGCCTGATGGGACCCTGAGCTAACATCTACCTGATCAACCCTCTGAGCCAATCACTGCCATCAGGTGTTTCCTGTAACTCTCAGTCAGACTTGTGCACCTGTTGACAGGTGTTCTGGACCACTGCTCATCAGCAAAGGCCTCTCATTGGTCCGCTGCTCATCAGCAAAGGCCTCTCATTGGTCCACTGCTCATCAGCAAAGGCCTCTCATTGGTCCAGGACAGTTTTTATTTTTATTTTTTTAATTATTCTTTTTCAACCACAATTCAAAATCAATGTCTTATTTCACTAAATTATAATTTAGCACATTTTTATTGATTATTACTTTTTTCAGTTTCTAGTTATTTGAGTGACTGCTGTGAAGTTTTGTCTTTTCTTTAATGGACGGAGATGAACAGACTAGAGGACGACTGTACATTCATGTGTTTATCTTCATGCAGTCATTCATCTGGAGCGAGGCACCATGTTGATGAAACGGCTGTTTGGTACGAACGCGGTGAAAACGACTCCGGCCGGTGAGTCCTGTGTACCACCAGAATGTCCAGGTGAATGAGCAAAGCGCTGCCGGCGTGCCCTGGTGTTTATGCTCCTGCTTCTGCAGATGTAATGCTGCTGGAGCGCTGCCATCTAACAGTGAGCTAATGCAGTGTTTGAAATTCACATAATCTGGGTTAAATTCACACACATAGGTTTTAGGTGCACGCCAAGCAAGAGAGCCAGAAAAACAAAAACAACAACTGGTCAGAGTTGTCGTATTGATGTTTAAGGTGTGTTGGTTGAATCGTAGCATCAGCTCAGGGATTGTGCACAATACAAGACAACAGTCCACCTGAGCAGCTCCCTCAGGCTGCTGCTTGTCTTCAGCACCACAGCGACATAACTCATGTTTACCTCATTGCAGTGAAATATCCTTTAATAAGCAATAATGATACTGTTAAATTCCTCAGACTAATTTGAAGCCCTTATTCATGCCCGTGTGCTTTATTCATCACCATCAATGCCAGAGTCCATCCATGCTGGGGGCTACAGTCAGGGTGCAAACATGTCTTAATCAGACTACTGACGTCCAGCCTGAACTGTTCCCAAATCCAGTCAAACATCTGATTATGTGAATGGTGGTGGTTGACTAATGCAGCTAAACTAAGACCACAGAACCAGAGGTTGTGTAACTATAAAAACAAGTCAGATCTTAAAGGTCCCATACGGTGAAAATCCTTTTTATTGCATTTTGTGGCTGTTATAAACTTAAAAGCTGTTACGATATAAAGACGTTTGCTCCAGCCCCTCCTACAGCTGGACAGCCTCCCAGCTTTACAAGTAAGACTGTGACCTTGACCTGGGTGTAGCCCCGCCCCCTCACTGCCCGCTGCATTCAGGTGAACCGTTCAGAACGAGCAGCCGCCTCACCGTTCTGTTTACTTTCTAGAGCTGCTTCTGCTAACTCTAAACTCTCAGCCACATGCAACACACAAAAGTCTTCATGCACGCCCAGCATCTGAGGAACCACACATGCAGCCGATTGCTTTTATTTTTGATGGAAATTTCCTTTCATCAGAAGGTGAACTACTCACGTGGCTGCTCACAGGTCAGGGCTCTGTGGACACTAAAGCTGAGGGTCGCGGTGTGTTGCTGTGTTTTAATGGCCACTGTTGGATTTGCTTCAGCCAAAGGTCATGTGTGTTTACATCTAGTTGCTCTGTGTGTGAGGTTTCCATTAATTTGCTGACAAGGGGCGCAGCATGAGGCCTTTAACTGTGCACATGCATCAAAGGTGCATTCAGAGCTTGAACTGATTCATGCTGGAAAGTTTAACACACCTACAGTAACTAATGTTCATGTTTACTTTTGTTCAACACAAAGCAGAAACATTTAAATGAAGGATTTATTGTTCCTCTATGTTATTTATTTATTTCTTGCTTTGCTGATGCCTGCAGTGTCAGAGAGAGAGGCGGCATGAATTATAGATTCAATAAGGGATTAGTTGGCTGCACAGCTTCACAAATCCAGGTATTTTGCCAACTTGGAGCCAGATCCAAAGTGGAACCATCTATCAGAACCATTCCCCGGTAACCTTTTATCTTGAATTTTCATACACTTTGACCCATTTTTCTGTTGCTGCAATGGTTTCATATCCAACGGTTTTATCTTCTGCCACAGATCGGTGAGCGAGTCAAAGCGTCAGAGCAAACATCATGATCCCCGGCACCAGATGTCCTGCAAAAAAGCCTCCTGCATGGTGGCCAGTTTTGCCAAATTCCTGGAATCACTGACAAGTAACTACTTGTCATCTGTCATCCAGATTTAAAAAGCCAATGTTAAAGCACCGACCTGCTCTGCTTCCAACATCCAGCGGCCTCTCTGGCCCAGACACACTCTGCCTGCATCCAAATGATTAACTCCCTGACACGCGGAGCGGCTACCGCTGCTCGCATATACATCCACACAAACGCAGCTCTTCCTACAAATGCTTTCAACAGAGATGAATGCAGACACCTTCAGGGTTTTATGGACTTTGCATATGGCCCATAACCCTGGTCTGGGATGTGATAGATTGTGTGTGTGTGGAATGGCTTCTCCAGATGTTGTGTGGTTTCCTCTAGAATGGGCTTTAAGCAGGACAGCAGTGCAGGAGAGCAGCAGCACGATACGCAATACCTCTGAAGTTAACATTATACACACTCACACACACATGCATGTGCTTTTTTTCTGATACTCACATTACGCTGGTCATACATATTCACACCCACACTTGAGTGCAATAACACATGTGGGCCGTTTCACATACCGACCGTATGCACACACAGCCCAGACCGGGTCCCTCAGGAGCAGGTCTGAGTCCGATGGACTGACTTTCACAGATAGCTACATACTGATCTGCTTTCCTTCACAACACACACACACACACACGCAAAGCAGAGAGTGAGAGGAGTCTTTCACGGCAGAATGAGCTCTTCTTGGCTTGCTGTTTGATCTCAGCCCCGCTGATGGGTCTGGAGAAGCAGGTCTAGACCATAACACGCACCATATGTCTCCTGGAAACCACTGAGAACAAAACAAAGTCATCAATGGGCTGCCAGCAGAGAGCAGACCAAACTCATTCACTCCCAAATGACCTCAAATTCATTGTAGCTGCTTCTGTATAGACACAAAGATTCTTAAATGTTTTCAGCTCAGAACTGAAATGAGAAATTTATTCTTGCAATGAAGTCCAGACTCATAGAGACACATCACTGAGGCCTTTGAGAAATATACCATCTATTACTCATTTATCAAACTCCACAGTTGAATTATCAAAAACTCACTTGGCTCAGATTGGTCTCAGGTCTGATGAATATGATGTCGTTTTTTGGAATAAATATTCAGGCTTGAATCGATCAGCGGCTCACTGCGTCCTGTATGGGGGCTCCTTGTAGCTACATGTTTTAAAGCACATTGATGTTGTGCATGCCAATTACGCTGAGATCCAGAGGGCTCACACAAACTCATCTCTATTGTCTGATCAGGCAGCAAAAGGAGTCACGAGTTCACTCTTTTGTTTTAGTGCCAGCTGTTACTTTTATCATCCACTTTGCTGCTGAGTTACAGTTAATGAATAGAAGGCCAGTGTTGGGCAGATTAGTCGATCTGTTGTGCTTTCCCCATTGTTTGGTCGTGTGCTGTGGGCAAACTGTACAATGGTTTTCGAGGGGGCTCACTTTTTCATCTTTGTGTGGTCAGAAATGGCAGATGAAACATTCAAAAG
>NW_007578104.1:473853-491013 GCF_000690725.1 Stegastes partitus | reverse complement strand
ACCAGACAACCAAGCACACTCACATTCACACCTACGGACAATTTACAATCACCAATTAACCTCAGCATGTTTCTGGACTGTGGGAGGAAGCCGGAGAACCCGGAGAGAACCCACGCTGCACGGGGAGAACATGGAGACTCCACGCAGGAAGATCCCGGGTGTCCTCACCGGGACGTGAACCACTGAGCAGCCCCTGATTTAGCTGTTATGCATAACTATGTCTATTATAATGTAAGAATAAGAAAAGAGCAGCGTAGCAGCTGCTGCTGCTGTGAGCACCACGGAGGGTTGGGTTTCTTCTTCTGATTTGTTTTTACAGCATTTGGTATCAAGAAAGTTTATTTCCCCTGAACGTTGAGGTTAAAAGCAAAGTATGCAGTTTTAATGTAATACACATTTAGTCAAATTCCATGAATATCTGCTCTCCGTCTGCTCGCCGTTCACTCTGTGTGGCTGAAAAAGCTCTGTCAATGGGAAACAAGGTGGCCTGGACTGATCCACACAACACTGCTTCAGAAACATTCAATCTGGCACATCCAGGGGACAAACTGGCAACGAAAGCAGCCTGGAAATGTGCTGTTAACCAGCCCCAGTTTGCTAAATCTAAACTAAGTAATATATAGGAATATATAGGGTTGCTGTGATTAGTCAGCACAATCAATGACATTAGTACTGAAAATGCATCAACATGAATACTTTTATATGACAGTTTAAAACAATGGCCAGCTCAGTTTAATGTAAATGTTTCTAAAAGACCCAAGACTACATGTATGAAGGTTCAGGTTCAGCCTCCTCTCCTGTGAAGCTCCAGACCAGGGTTAGGGTCAACCCGCGGCTCCAGACCCACATGTGGCTCTTTGGTACCTCTGCTGCGGCTCTTTGTTGCTTTGGAAAATAAGTAATGAGTATTTTCATTTCAATGTATTTTATTTTAGTTTGTTAGTTTTTAAAATGTAATTCTACATTTGAAGATTTTTGTGAACTTGTAACATTGAAATAAAACGTGTTCAATTTTTTTTTGTCACTCAAACTATGCGTCACAACCGCTGATGTGCAACACCCGCCGGCCGCACAGCGCTGCCAACTCGGTGACCTTCTCTCTAAATCTGGCGACTTTCCAAATTCTCCTGACGACTTTTTTTTGTCAAAAGCGACGAGAGACAAATCCAGCAACTCTTTCTGGTGTTACTGGAGACTTTTCTGGTGTTTTGGAGACTCTGATGTGAAAACTGGTATCGTTGTGCTGCTCCTGTCCTCAGTGAGCAGCGGTGCTGCCGTGAGCTCCTCCGTCCCAAAGAGCTCACAGGCGGTCAGCAGTCTGGTCAGCAGTCCAGCTGCAGGCAGCAGGACGACCAGACGCTGGTTTACTTTGCTGCAGGTGGAGGATTTAAGATCAGCTTTTTATTTCATAAATACAAAGAGGATTCAAACAGACACTGAATATTCTATTTCAAAATAACCTTCAACCAGCGTCTTTTTTTTTCGGTGGTCAAAATATTTTTGTTGTTATTGATTTCATAAATGCAACACTACAGTTTTTATACACAGCATGAAGGTAAAAACCATACATGCAGTGTTTTAGATGTCAGAAGGGTTTTGTGGCTCCCGGTGTTTTCTTTTCTGTGGGAAACGGGTCCAAATGGATCTTTGAGAGTTTAAGGTTGCCGAACCTGATCTAGACTGTTAACAGACAAAACACACACACACACACACACACACACACAGTTACTCTATAGCTGCCCACTGACGGGCAGCTATAATAACATTTTGTCTGAATTTGCAGTTTGCCTCCACAGTTAAGCACGTGTTCATTCTGTTGCCTTTATTTATTCACATATTGCACTGAGCTGCATTATACAATGAAATACAGCTTGTAACAGTAAAATTACCTTAAATGGTCATTTTGATTCCATGGAGGAAAGATATCCATTTAGACTGATCAATTAATTGGTAAAATACTCAAATGATTAATTAGTCAATAGAAACACATGTATTAGTGTGTTATATATGATCAGTTTACAGAATACTGCAGGAATGATTGCTCTCCAAACCTCCAGCGTTCAGGGGGTTTTGGAGATCTGGGGCAGATGCTGGTTCTGCCTGATCTGTCACAGGTTTTATTTCAGTCTTTTCACTGAGATCCTTCCACACCAGCTCCCAGAGTCTGGACAGATATTGCACAAACCTCATGAACTGTGATTCAGGTTTTAATAAAACAGCAAATATTTATCAGATAGAAGTAACACAAGTCAGAATTTTAAATCAGAATGATCTGATCTGTGATAAAACTCACAGAAAAACAGCTCTGCATCACAGATGAGGGATACCAATGAGATCTGGGGCCATATTCACCTGTTTCATTAACATACAGAACTTCAGAAGGAGAAACCCACTTTGACCAAACCCAGATTCAGTCCTGACATCTCTCTCGCTCCCGTCTCAGCTGCTGTTCACCCAAATAATGCGCCCGTCTCAGAAGCTTCCCTGCAAAACCATCGGCGACAGCTCTCATAACCTCCACATTTGCTTCATCCCATGACAACATAAAACAAAATCCACTCTTTGACCCGACTCATTCATGAGAGAGGCTGTGTGCTGCCGTCGAACACCGAGCCAACGGGAAGCTCCAGGCACAGCTGATGTCAGCACCACCCCTGGGAGCTCGCTGCCACCTGTGATGATGTTTAAATCAGCCACCTGACCACGGAAAGACAGGTGTTCATGCGCTTAGAAGGGGAGCCAAAGAGTGTGTGTGTGTGTGTGGAGGGGAATAGGTACTAGTTCAGGTTTTTAGGCTCATTCTGTATGAGTCATCTGACAGTGGGCTGGTTTCAGTCTGAGATAGAGATATTACAAATAATTTGACCACATGAGTCAACCACACTCTGCAGTTAAAGTGGATTCCAAACTGTTTTGTTGCTCTGTAGAAATAAGGTAACTGAGAAACATGTTTTCTCACCACTGAAGTTTCTCTACAGGAGCCACAGGTAGAAGTTTGATATGGTGCTAACAGCAGATGGAAATGTTGTGGTAATTGGGATAAATCTGTATTTTTGGCATTCCCACTGTAAAAAATATAGCCACACTTTCCAAAAACTTGCTAAAAACTGTCCAATCGGATGCTTTGACAGCCTCGTGTAAAAACTGACAGCATGGATTGACCAAAACTTTTTGCACAACAGCAGCAGCTTGTTTCAGGCAGTGAAGAACATTATTGTTCACTTCACACTAACTCAGAAACTTTATACACACACAAAAAAAACCAGGAACACGGTGAACAGAGGAGACGTGACGATGACGTATTGAAGTGTGATCGTAGGGAGTGTGGTCAAGGAGGAAATGCCAGTTTGTGATGGTGGAGAGAATGGCTGGGTTCATAGTTTTAGTTGAAATGTAGAGTTGAGTATCATCAGCATAGCAGTGAAATTGAAGACCATGGCAGCGTATGACATGTCCAAGAGGCAGCATGTGGAGAATGAAGAGGAGGGGGCCAAGCACCGAGCCTTGAGGGACTCCGTGGGTGACCGGGGTGGTGCAAGAGTTGTGGTTCTTGATGGAGATGTAGCGATGGTGGTCGGAAAGGTAGGATTTAAACCAAGAGTGCTGTGGCAGTAATGCTGTAGGATGACTGGAGACGGCTGAGTAACGTGGAGCGGTCAGCGGTGTCGAAGGCGGCGGTGAGATCAAGGAGGAGGAGGTCGGTAAGGGAGTCATGTTAAACAGAGCTGGTGCTTCTTCACTCTGATTATCAACATTAAAAACATCATTAATAAGGTATATGTCTATAATCTTCTGTTTATACATTTTCAAAGAAGAAAATGTTGCAGTTTACTGGCAGCTTACGATGACTGTTGATTATAGCAGCAACATGGGATCACAGCGTATTAGCTGAAAGTGGAGTCTCAGTATCAAACAGTAAATCTCATATTTAATGCAGAGTAATGTAATTATTTATATGGTAAAGAAGTGTTTAAGTAAATTACAGCTGTGCCACTAATAGAGTAAAACACTGACAACCACAGCTCCAGTTGGAAAATGTGTTGCAGTGCATATAAATGGATTCATGGAGAAGTTTTGGGCTGTGAGTTTCCTTCAGCAGCAGGATTTGTCTTGATACAGTCGGACTTAGGCCTCTGGTCTCTGTGTAAGTCCTGCTCTGCCTGGTGGGCTCAGTCCGCCGCCTGAATCTGGTTCTGTCTGACGCTCTGGGGAATGATGGCTGGACAGTGAGTCACAGTAAATAACAAAGGATCATAGTTTCACCTTCGAGACAAATGTCTGAAAGCGCAGATACAGGGAAGGACTTGTAATACCTTGTTACCGTCAGGTTTTGGGGGTTTTAGTTGTAGTTTTGGTTCCTGTTCTTGTTTTGACACATCGCCTCCCGTGTGTTTCTTCGTCTTTTCCTTTAGTCCTGTGCTTCCTCGACTGTGTCTTCCTCTGTTTATGCGTTCTGTGTCTCTCTGTTTAGTTATTTTCTTGTTTTATTCTCAACTTACTGACCTTGTGTATCTCCTCTGTTCCTGTTTTCTCCCTCTCTGTGTCTTCTGCACCTCTCTGATTGTCTGCCTCGCCTTCATTAGTTCCACCTGCATCTTGTTTCCCAATTAGGCCTCTTTGTATTAATAGTCGTGTCTTTCCCTCCTTTAGTTGTCACTTCATCTGTGTTACCAGCCTGAGTTCCTTGTCTCTGTTCGATCCTGTCTTTGCCATCAGGGTTTGTCATTGTGTCTGCGTTAGTTTTTTAGATTGCCTACTTTCTTGGCCTGACTTAAACCTGCCTCCTGAGCTGTGTTTGCCTGGACTCCTGGACTCCAGCGGGCTGCACTGTGAAGCGTGATGAATGGGTTAGCGAGGCGTGTTGAACCTAAAGCCAGACTTTTCAGTTGGCTCAGTTGAGATAAGTGCCCTTCGCCTGAAAAGCAGATGAAAGCAGGCGGCAGCGGCAGCAGCAGGGGGCGCAGCTAAACGCTGGCTGTTCAGATGGACAGTTTCTAGCAGCTTTCACTTTGTGCTGGAGGTTACAGAAACATTATATCTGCAAACCTGTGGAGTTGGTCATTAGTCACGCCTCTGAATGACACCGTATAGTTACAGCGGAGCAAACTGTAGGTGTCATGTTGCCACGGGAACCTACATCCTTTGTTAGTGATGCAGAAAGCATGTGTTCATCCTTGATCCTGATTTGCTGTCCAGGTGGTTTTACACTGCAGCTAATAAAGGACAGACTGGAAAACTGATTTGTCTGTTGGTTGTCTAAGAGAATATTAAATCTGTGACATTAGCTTCACTTTGATTTGATCAAAACCAGAAACGATTTCCACGTAGCCTTCATTACAGCACTGAGTGTCGTGTTTGAATGTATGAAGCTTAAAGTTTCAGAGCTCCGATGTGCATTAAGATGCACCGAGTGGTAAATTATATAGATCACCTTACATGATTAACAGCCTTCTACCAGCATTCCTCTCTTGTGCATCATTTGCATAACAGAGCGCCACCTTTTCACCAGTTTGCTTCCTGAGTCTATGTTCTGTGATGCAGATTCTCAGGTGAAGGAATGCAGAATATCTGCAAACCATGCTGGTGATGCCACTGAACAAAGACTCATATCTGCAGCAATGTCGGGATGATCAGGTAACATCAGGTACAAAGAAATTTCATCAAAGCTCGCTTAGTAAAGGTTGACAGGTGAAGAAACTAATGCAGCCTGGTGGTCCAAGAAATCCAAACTAAATGTCCTTGTTATGTCTCCATAGCTTGACCCAAATAAACCTAAATACACTCAAAAGAGGGCTGCAGGTGTCTCGGTGGTTAGCACCGTTAGCGCCTTGCAGCTAGAAGGTCGCCGGTTGACGTCCCGGTGAGGACACCCGGGATCTTCCTGCGTGGAGTCTCCATGTTCTCCCCGTGCAGCGTGGGTTCTCTCCGGGTTCTCCGGCTTCCTCCCACAGTCCAGAAACATGCTGAGGTTAATTGGTGATTGTAAATTGTCCGTAGGTGTGAATGTGAGTGTGCTTGGTTGTCTGTCTCTAAGTGTAGCCCTGTGATAGACTGGTTACCTGTCCAGGTGAACCTGCCTTCACCCTGAGTCAGCTGGGATTGGCTCCGCCCCCCATGACCCTGGTGAGGATTAAGGTGTAGAGATGCTGGATTGATGGAAATTCAAAAAAGAAGTACAGAAAACAAATCTGAAGAACACAAGGAGCCCCTGGAGCACATGGTAGAAGTTGGGCAGCTACAGGAGACAGATGTAAAGAGAATCAAACGTATGTGAACCGACAACAGACAAGTAAAGACGCAGGACGATGTCTACACAGAAAACTGAAGAGGTAGACAAGACGTGGGTGAAACTGATCAGAGCCATTCAGAGAGAAGGAAAACACACCAAAGAAGAAAGTGAAGCAGGTGGAGACACACAAGGACGGAGATCTTTTCACAATAAAGCAGGAAACAAAACTACAACAAACACAGACATGACAACTAAGACTGTTTTCTTTTTTCCATAATAAATGACGTTCCTCACAGCTCGTCGTGTTATTCTGGACCGCAGTAGGAGGCACAAGGTTTGTCTGTTTAGTGCAGAACAAAAGTGAAATGTCCACTTCTATGGGAACCAGCAACAGAACCTGATAACGAAAACCAGAGTAAACAAACAAGGTCAGAACCATTATAATAATACCCATGTTCTCTGATTGGGGTTTTAGGTTTTGTTAAGCCAGTTAATACAAACAAAGTCTGGCTTTGTCAAACACCATGACATTAAAGCTTTTTTTTGTTGTCTACCTGCTGATTCCTGCATTTGGGTCTTCTTTTGAATTACAACGTAAAAGTAAATCTTAACACGTGATCCACTTTCAGGACATTCAAGGAAATGAGCCACATACTGCAGCAACTAATGAGCATTCAGAGCTGGAACAAGGAGGAAGGTGATGCAACAAATAAAAAAAAGGTGAGCATTGTCCACCAGAGTTATAGAACCATGAAATTTGTTCACTTATAAAATTCTAATTCGCCTCATCGTAAACCGACACTGCATAGTCAAAGACTCGTAGCAGTAATTCTGTGTGTCTACATCAGAATATAAAGAAGGAAAACAGAGAAACTACAAAAAGACCGCTGGATTGTTCTCTGGTCCAAATTTATGTTCAAAGTACTGAGTGGAGAGATGATATCCTTTCTTCTAATGCAGCTTTGATGCTCGTTAATTCTTGTTTTTTAACTGCATTAAATTGTGAAAATGTAATATTTGTAAATCAAAAGAGATATTTAATTATTTGTCAGGGTGTTGTTAGCTTTCTTTATTAGGAGATGCTTCTCCTGAGAACACTGTCGTTCACTAAACTGTCCTTTAAATATGTGCTTCTGTCGTAAACAAACACTGATGAATGTTCTAAAGCTCCACTCAGAGCAACGGACGTGACGGGAGTCATAAACTGTTAACTTCATGGCTTCATGTCATGTGTTATTCACCAAATGTGCTCTGATTAATGTCACCTTTTTCAGAATACACTCTTTTGTTCTTGATCGACAGCCACCTGAAAACACGCTGCAGAGCCCTGCTTCATAATTCCCCTTTGTTCTGAGAATTATGTTATTGAATAACTAATTCTGTAACAGCTGACACCTTTCAAAAGTCACAACATTGTTTTAGGAGGCTTTTTATTGGTGGGGCTGAAACTCCCACTGTGGCCTCAGCTACACAAGCTCAACTTGTGCTTTTATTACGGCACTGATGGAAATCACTGGAATATTTGTGCAAGCAGAATTTTTCCTTAAACTGCTCTGAATAATTGGTCGTGCTGCTGGAGGATATATTTCCAAATTTAGCAGATACAGACCAACATTAGCATAACACGGAGTTGTGTTTGTCTGATATTCGGTCCTCTTTCAGCGATGTTTTGACATCCACCGACTCCTGATGGAAAGTCTGGATCTCCATGAGTTTACGTGGAGTCATTCGATAGACTGTTCGTCCAGAAACATGGACTGAAGCAGGTTTAAATGTGGTAAAAACAGCTGGAAGTTTCTTTTAGATGAGAAACCAAAGCCGCTGAGCTACGACCTGAGTTAAATATGTTTTTGTTGCTGCTGGTAGATGCATATTGTAGTTTCTCCGTGGACACAAACTGGACCAGACGATTAAACATCTGATCCTGTGTCAGTCAGCAGCCAGGATGATCCAACCTTCATGTGGAGGATCATCACTGGTGATGAGAGGTGGGTCTGTGGCTACCATCAGGAGAAGGAAGAGCAGTTTTTACAGTGGAAGGGCTCACATTTTCCAAAACTGGACAAGATGCATCAGGTCAGGAGCATAGCCATCATTTTCTTCTGGTCGGACTGTCAACACAGAGTTCTGTGACGTCCTAAGACATCTGAGGCAGAACATTCAAAGCAGATGACCTAAACAGGGGCTCAGTTGTTGCTCCAGTACACCATGTGGAGGTCACAGCGTGGCACTACTGGGGGAATATCTGGTCACAACAAATCACCTCGCCTCACCGCCCTACTGGTCTGACTCCCTGCACCTTTGTCCTATTTCCCCCAAATAAAATCCAGGTTTAAGGATGGCCCTTTTGACACGGCTCATCACAGATATGGCTTGCTATGTATTTATACGATGGGACTTTAGTGGAATTTCGTTTGGCCCAGCACAAGGACATCACTTTGACGTAGGCAGCGTCAAACCCGTATGCGTTTTGTGTTTTAGAGGCACAGTCTTCAAACTTTTCGATTACCTCTTGTTTAAGCTTTTATCTTGTTATCTTAAAGTCCTGTGGTATATCGTTAGTGTCATTTAGGATTTAAAAACTGCATGCAGATGGAGGTAGAACAGGCAGTTACATGGTCGTGTAGGAGAGGTACAATATGCAAACTCATGACTGTGCACCTTTTTAAACACGGCTGGTATTCCATCCATCCATTATCTAAACACCGCTTAATCCTCACTGGGGTCGCGGGGGGCGGAGCCTATCCCAGCCGACATAAGGCGAAGGCAGGGACGGCTGGTATTCATCAGGTTAATTTAGACATTTTAGACAAGTTTAAGAAAATCTGGTGAGTCCAACTTGCGAAACACACTCTGCTAACATCTTCACCACTTTAACGGGACAGGCACAACATTTAGAAAACAGAAATGCTGCAAATGCCACAGACGACCCTGGATCTGTGGGCATGCTTGTTGTTGCCATGGTGACTCATGAAGTTACAGACACCAGCTACAGTATATGAATTAAGCGGTTTTTCAACTCCACTTGTGGATAATTGACTTCATTAGTTTCCCGAGTCACCGGCGGTATCAGTTTTTAGTGCCCCAATTTGTAGCTTATTCCTGTGCTTGATCTAGTTTTCTGCACTTGCAGCATTTTTCTCTAAATGCAGCACCTGTGTTATCAGATTGGTGGAGATATCTGCTTGGGTTTTGCCTATTTACATATCCTTACAAGTTGCAGTTTGTGGAGCTCCTGGGGCCTCTTACAGTAAGAGAGATTTAAGATGAGAATAAGAAAGTGTTCCTGCAAGAGCGTCGTTGTTTCCAATGAGACAAACAAGAAGCACTTCAGAGCCAAAGTCAAATATTCCGTCAGAGTTAAGATGATTGAAGCGTGTTTGTTTCTTTTGTCAGACCCGTAAACTGCTACAACAGCAAATGTGTCACCTGTACGAGGTTGGGATAAATCAAACGCTCCTCAAGTACTCAAAATGCATTCAACAGTTCTTTGGGACTCGATCGGCCGAGCCATTAAATCCTCGCTGAGTCATTCTGCTGCGTCTTAATTAATGAGGCCACTTTGGAGATTTATTCTTGGGACCAATTACAGCATCCATGACTCTATGGCAAAATCAATCACTGCTGCTATTATGACATCATAAGTGACTAAGCAACTCTCCTGAATGACATTATGGCATCAATGAGTAGAAATGGCTTTGTCAGAGCTACAGAGTGTGAGGCCCGGAGCCAGGCGGATGACGACACTCAGTAATACCGTGAAAGTCTGTAGGAACTAATAATGTCATCGCAGCTGTCAGGTTACAGTGAAAGAGTGTTTAAATAAGTGAAAAGTGCAACAAAGCCTGATGATGTATTAAAATGGTATATAAAAAAATCATACAACATTAAACTGTTATTCAAGTAAGTTTAAAAGCATTTCAGAGTCACAGCTGTCAGTAAATGTAACACCATGAAACATGACTGAGCAGCAACTTACATTTAATTCATTTTTAAAATAAATGATATAAATTCAGTCACTTCATTTAAACTACTGACTGTGGTAATCCCATGAATTTTTCTTCTGTACCATCTATCCATCCATCCATCCATCATCTCTACACCTTAATCCTCACCAGGGTCATGGGGGGCGGAGCCTATCCCAGCTGACTCAGGGTGAAGGCAGGTTCACCTGGACAGGTAACCAGTCTATCACAGGGCTACACTTAGAGACAGACAACCAAGCACACTCACATTCACACCTACGGACAATTTACAATCACCAATTAACCTCAGCATGTTTCTGGACTGTGGGAGGAAGCCGGAGAACCTGGAGAGAACCCACGCTGCACGGGGAGAACATGGAGACTCCACGCAGGAAGATCCCGGGTGTCCTCACCGGGACGCGAACCGGAGACCTTCTAGCTGTGAGGCCACGGTGCTAACCACTGAACCACCTGCAGCCCTCTTTTGTACTACAGTAAGGTTTATACTTTTCTCATTAACTATTGGAGCGATTGCAGGGACATTTGCTGCAGATATTTCTGTACATCCTGAGAACAGCTGGTGTAACTTTGGTCCATCTGGTGCCATCATCAGGTCAAAATCCTAAATTCTTCTAGATTGTGGTTCATGAACAAACTTTCCACCAGGTTCAGCTGAATTTAGTGGCACATGCTAATTCAGCCTCAATACAGTTTGAACAGGTGGGTTACATAAAAAAATAACCTCCATGCAGTCGTCACAAATAAGGAAAATAAAGAGCTGTTTTTTGTAGCAGGCTGTAAACATGTTTATTTCTGCTGCAAAGTTGGCCTTTCATCATGGTGGTCTATGAGGATGGACTCAGTGTGGAAGCCAGCCTCTAGTGGACATTCAGGTTTTTTTGGACTTGGCTTCACTTTTCAGCACCAAAGATTGCCCTGTGGTGCTATTTAGCAATGTTAGCATGGGGTGGGTGAAGTTTTCTTACAGATCTACACATAGCGACTGATTCTGATCATTCATGGCTCTGAGCAGATTCTCAAATGCCAAAAAAGTGTTTTTTTTCAGTGTTATTATGTATTATTATTATTGTTGTTTTGTTCAATGAATTAATAGCATTCAGCTGCAAGGGCGCCTGGATGCTTGTGTTGTAGTTCATCAAGTGCCTGAGTCCTTTGTAGAAGTGTTTTGTCCTCCATTCCTGACGGCGCTGCCTCTGGAAATGTTTTAGCATCTTGACTGGATGTCTTTGCGTTACTCCTGCACCGGCGTCTCAGGTCCTACATGTCAAACAGCTGATTTCCAAGTTAAACTGGACTATTTGAAAACCACTGGCAGCATTTTGTGTTGCTACTGGTCGTGCTTATAGCTGTGAATGTGGGATTTGTCTCGTTAGAAAGCATTAAATCAAACCAGCTAATTTTCTCTCGTAAAAGAGTTCATCTTAATTAGAATAGAAAAATACTTTATTTATCCCAGGCCTGGGGAATTATTGAACTAAATAACTAACCTGATGCTCAACTATTTGTTCAGCTAATGACAGATATCATATCAGATGCAGGAATGAATTTAACCTGGAGAACGTTCTCAGCGCCGTATCTGACCCAAAACTGCAGCTTCTCCATTTGGATCAGATCTGGTGTCACTTCAGCCTCCTCCGTCCGTACATCCAGTTAATGAGCTGATTTAAAATGAGCTCATATCAATCCACAAACTCTGTGCAGATGCAATTCAGGTGTTAATGTTTACTTATTGCACTTGATTTGAGGCTAAAATGAGGCTACATGAACTCTGGGGAGACTAAATTACCGATGCCTTGACGCCTCTCATGAGGAAGACGGTACATATTAAGGAGCGATAATTTTCCTGACAGTCCTTCGGGCAGTTTCCTGTGTGACTAATCCAAGATGTGTTTTTGAACCAGTTTAGAGGCTTTAATGCAAGAAATACATTTAGATAAAAAGTTGAGAATTGCGGCGTGGTCGGCTGTGGCACCATGACCCTCGTATAGAGAGTATAGAGAGTCGAACTGACTCATCACCATACGGGCCATATAGCTGCTGCTCAATGCAAGCCTGTCTTTTCTAAAGCTGTGAGAGCTACAGTGAGAATAACAAGCTTTGCTTTTAGCCTGATGACGCTGCAATTTTACACCATTCGATGAGACTGTGAAAAGACTTCATAAAACCAAGAGGTGGAGAAATTCCTAAGAACAGTTCTTGACCTGAATCTCAAACAAGGGAATCAGCTAACTTCACGGATATTGCATTTCTACTGTGTTCATGCTGGGCTTCCTAACTTCTGCCTGCTGGAGAGAAGTTTGTGTACATACAGGGGAGTGCGTCTGCATATATTTGTGTATCTACTGCTGTGCCTGTAAAGATGTGTGCAGCTCTACCTCACAGAGGAAGACGATGAATGCTCTATCTGCTACTGCATTTGGTATTTTACCGTCGTCCCCCTGCTGTTTAAGACACATGAAGCCAAGCGTGTGCCAAAGATTCAGCAGAGAACATCCATGCTTCCACTGCAATCACAATCAAACCCTGCAGCAGTCGCATACCACCCAGACACAGAACATTTATCATACAGGCCAGAAAAGAGGCGACAGATCCAGAAAAGAGGTGACAGATCCAGAAAAGAGGCGACAGATCCAGGTATTCTGTCTAGAAAAACTGCCAAACGTGCTGATTTCAGCTCCTCAAATGTAACGATCTTCTGTGTAATTATAGACTGAATCGTTTGTCAGTCAAACAAAAGCAATCGTTAGACGTCACCATTTGTGTGTGTGTGTGTGTGTGTGTGTGTGTGTGTGTGTGTCGGCGGCCGTGTTGGGGCCTCTAGATGATATAAATAATCAGCAAATGAATTGACAGTGAAAGCAGTCATTAATTGTGGCTCCACTCGTTCTCTGTCTTTCGGCCTGTGTTCTGGTTCTGGATGAGTACCGTCACTGTGTCACGGTGCCACAGTTCAGCACCGTCCTGATACACGTCACCTCTGCTGATCCGAGGACCAAATGTGGTCAAACTTCAGCTTTTTTAAGGAGTTCATAGATGGAATTTACAGCATGTCACACAAATATCTGATCACATCTTTTCATGGGACAACCCTGAAGAAGTGACGCTTTGCTACCATGTAAACAGCCTAAATCTCCGTCCCCTCAAAATAACTCAACACAGCCGTTCATGTCTAAACCGCTGGTAGAAAACCTTCATACACCCCGAAGTGAAGATGTCCACATTGGGCCCAATTAGCCGTTTTCCCTCCCCGGTGTCATGTGACTCGTTAGTGTTACAAGGTCTCAGGTGTGAATGGGGAGCAGGTGTGTTAAGTTTGGTGTCATCGCTCCCACGCTGTCTCATGCTGGTCACTGGACGGTGAACATGGCACCTCATGGTGAAGAACTGCTTGAGGATCCTAAAAAACAATTTGTTGCTCTACATCACGGTGGCCTCGGCTATAAGAAGACTTTATTGTCTTGAATATTCTCATTCGTACTTCATCACTGCCTCACGTCACACAGAAATGAGAAACAAGCTTCACTTGGCGTCCACTGTGGCCGCTCAGGCACGGAGTTGTCAGGATACGAAAAGTACGACTCATACGATAGCTGCCGTACTGAAGCGAAACCACAGAAAAAATAAAGTATTTGGGAGAGTAATGGAATAATAGATGACAGAACTTATTATTTAAAAAAGAAAAGATCGGGTCAGTAACGTAAATAAAGCAACAGAAGTGAGTTATTGCACCGTAGTGTTCTCATACATTTTCATATCTAACCAGAACCAGAGGAGCGCGACATTAAGATCAACCAGTGGTTACGTTCTCGTCTCTCCACCTTCACAAGTCACACCGCTGCTTATTTAAAGCTTCGGTCCTTGCAGAGAGAACTGCAGCAGTACTTCACTGCACATGTAATCACCTGCTTTCACTCTTTCTGCAGGAATTCAGTCGATCATTTACAGATGATGATGTCTGCGTGCAGCAGAGTGAGTCAGCGGTAGCAGTGTAAATGTTTTCCACGTGGCAGGTTAGCTAAAAAGATAAGAGCAAATTAAACTCTTATTACTGTCATCAACTGCCTCACCAAACTCTGAAGGTGAAAAGAAGCTGACGTGATGTATTTATGTTATCTACCACATTCACCACCTCTGAAGTCTGTTTTCTACCAACACACTGTCACTGGTTCCTAACAGCAGGGTGTTCTGTTCTAGCACTGGTTTACTGCAGCACTACTCAGCCAAACCAGCTCACTTTGACATTTCAAGCAGCTAAAACTAAAAGCGTTCCATTTAAAGCCGAGTATCTACGGAGTGTCTGAGGGTTCTACGTCTCTGTGCGTTCTGTTGGTGTCTGATAAACTTTCACAGTCCAAACAGGACTTGCTGGACCCAGAACCCACCTCGTAACAACAAGAAACTCAGAAAATTACACCAAAAGGTGACAAGTTTACAAAAATAGCAGCTTCAGAAGGGAAAGCTATTGAAAGAGAACCAGATGAAGACCGAGGGGCGAGTCAGATATGACTGGGGTGTGTCTGGATGGCACTGATCAGCTGATGCCGCCCATAAAGCCTCATTTCTGTGTCTGTGTGCTTCTAGCTGCAGCAGTGTGATGTCGGAGCTGTGATTCGGTGCCATTTCAGCCAGTCGGCGGAGGTGGGAGACGATAAAATGGAAACTTGTGTACGCGTGCCCATAAAGCATGTTGCTTTCCGCTCAGCTGTACACAGAAGCATTGGCGAATCGATCAAAGTGCAGTAATACTCCAGCTGCTTTGCAAGACAAACCAAACAGCCCCCAATGTTTAAAAGAAATAATGAAAAATATTTCCCCCAGTCGCTGTTCTTCTCATCTTTTATTCCCTCTCCTCCTTCCTCCCGACTCTTAAAACACTGGCATCGAGCTCAGCCAAAACTAATCGTTTTTTATTCATGCTTTTAGCAGGCCAGCTGAAAGTATTGGATTCCTTTAAGATGGAGCGAGAGGCACAGTTTAAAAACAGCATTATCCTTCCAACAACCTTCAATCAATTAGATTCCCTATTAAAAAAAAAACACACCGCTAATGGGGCCTAAAGAGCTCCGGCACACACACACATGCACACAGAAGCTGTCGCTGCTCTCCTTCTCTGCAAGTCCTCCCCAGTTGTTCAGCGACGGGCCGACGACGACCAGCCGAGCACACAGACACACTCTGAATAATTAACTGAATACATTGATTAATTGACATTATGACTTTCTAACTGACCAAGTTAACCATGATGAGAGGTTCAATAAATTAACTGACAATCAGCCAATCGGTTAGTGTGTGCTACGTACCAACCCGCTGCCACCTCCTCCACAGGTTTCCTGAACAGTGGTTGTGAAGCTCAGCCTGGTGGCTCCAGCCGTCACTCTGCAGAGCTTCACTCCGCCTCACTCCTGGCAAACGCAAAAGTGGAGAGAGGTGGTGGTTGGCCATGGAAGACTCTAAGACTCTAAATCATTTAAATTAAACGGGTGGCTGTGGCTCAGGTGGTAGAGCAGGTTGTCCTCTAAGGTGTCCTCGGGCAGGACACTGGACCTGAAGTTGCTCCTGATGACAGGCAGCACCGTGCATGGCAGCTCTGTTGGTGTATGAATGTGATCTACTCTCAGATTTACATCGCTTTGGATAAAAGAAATTCTAAATTATGTGGAACTTTAAGTTCTCGTACAATTTAAATGGTTTACTTATATAAAAATTCACCCTTTACAGAGTTGTCATGAACAGCCAAACTAGCTATCGAGACCAAAACTGTTTCCTCTACCAGGCGGTAAACATGTGTGTGTCTGCTGTAAAGTTAGACATTTTATCACAGAGGTCAATGGAGACTGACTCACTTCTGGAACCAGCCTCAAGTGGCCATTTGAGGAACTGCAGTTGTTGGCACTTCCACATTGGTTTCCTTGTTCAGCCCCAGGTGTTGGTGCTTGATGTGTGCTCACAATCTTTGTTCATATCTACTTACAGATGTAGTTGGCATGCTCTGGATGGCTGCAGATATGAGGTCAGTGTTTTCATCATCAGACTACTGAGCACCAGAGCAGCTTTAATGGATGTAACTCAGCTACAGCCATGTTTCCAGAAAGTATTTTCATGCTCATGTTAAAGTATCACATTAGAAATAGTCCATCCATCCATCATCTCTACACCTTAATCCTCACCAGGGTCATGGGGGGCTGGAGTCTATCCCAGCTGACTCAGGGTGAAGGCAGGTTCACCTGGACAGGTAACCAGTCTATCACAGGGCTACACTTAGAGACAGACAACCAAGCTTCTGAACAGTAACACCAGCTGACATGGAAGAATAATTACAACTTTCTTAGTTTGAAAACTGAAGACCAGAAGACTTATTTCCATTTTTTGTCTTGTAGATGTCTCAGGTTTCATTTACTTCTTCTGGCTTTGTTTCCAGGTTCTTCTACAGTTCTTCTACAGTGTTCAGTGAAGAGGACACCTGGTACTAATGTCACTGAGTTTAACATCGCTGTGCTTCATGTTTGTAGCTGCACATATGGTGAAGGTACAGCTGAGAGTTTCTGGAACAGAGGTTTCCATATTTCAGGAGCCTGCTAATAGGAGCAGAAAGACTAACTGTTTTTTGTTGTTGTTGTTGTTGTTGTTTTTTTCTCCTTAAATTCTCCCAAGTGTCTCTAATCCACTGGGCCCAAGGTTGTTCGTTTTGGCCCGAGTTGGAGAGCTATTAGTGGTTGAATTTAGGAAAACTTATTAAGGGAGAAATTTCAAAAAATAACCTTGGACTTAATTCAATTGATGATTTTGTGACAAGTAATGTGAAAAAAACAGTTTTATTTTTCATTTCAGTGCATGTTGAACAGGGTCTAAATCACTGAATACCACTTGAACTCTTAAAGATGCCAGATTTAATACAATTAAGACAGAGGGGGACGAGAGTGCAAATTCTGCTTTAAAAATAATTTT
>NW_007578104.1:469017-471602 GCF_000690725.1 Stegastes partitus | reverse complement strand
TAACTAAGACGTAAGGTAATGGGGCAGTGTGTAAGGCCGGTCTGCCAACACGACATCAACGGGCTTGTTATTCAGGTCCATAATGTCTTCAGAAAGAGTCTGCAGTCTGAGTTATTAACAGACATTTACCCAGAAAGCAGCGTCTAATGAAAAGATGCTGCGACTTAACCCAGACTGAAGAATAAACGTCAGAGTGTCTCTGCTGCTCCAGTCGGCACCAAGCCTTTTAAAATGTGTTTTTGTAAGCCGTCCAGCATGTCTTTGGACTGTGGGAGAAAACCAGAGAACCCAGAGAGCAGCCACGTAGGGACGAGGAGAACATGTGACCCAGACAGAGAGCCGACCTGCAGAACCTTCACAGTAATGCAGCAGTGCTAGCTACGGTACCGCTGGGCTCTTCCTGTGTGAGCCCTCCGGTTTTACTGATTAAAGCAATATTATAAATGTTCCCATGTACTCGTGGTCGGTGCGGTTCAATTAAATCCTGAAGCAACAACCCCCTACTTGACACTGTATCCAGAGTGTGAGAACCTTCGGAGGAGGTGGATAGTTTGCAGCGCTGCTGAAGCAAATCGATAGCGCCATCACACACACGCTGTTGTTGCACTGTAATAATTTCTTTATTAGGCTGCAGTGAGTCCAAGGCCGTTTAATTCTTTCTGGGTGGCTTCTGCTCTGAATCAGCTGATCCACCGACGCACAAGGTCAAGCATTTACCACAACAAGCAAATATACACAAATAGAGTTTCAGCTGGAGCTCACACACTGCTGCACCTGGCTGATCTCTGGCACTGTGTGTGTGTGTGTGTGTGTGTGTGTGTGTNCTATGATGCTGTTTCATTACTTCAGAGGACATGACACTGATTTTCACTCAGTTCTTGGAGACTGACTCTAACTGCCACTTGGCAAACCCTCACCGTTAACGTAGCTTTAACCCAAATGTAACCTCATCCTAAACAAAAACCAAGTCTTCACATTTGAAGGTAATGATTTGCCTTTAAACTCCTGAATCTCCCCACAATGCAACTGTGCTAAAACAGATTTATAGTAACTCAAGCACACACACACACACACACACACACACACACACACACACCCTCCCTCCAGCAGATCTCATCGGACAGCCCGGCCAACACTAAACGGGCAGAGATGATCGGAGAGTCAGTCAAACACTCGTATTGGCTGGACGACCAAAACAAACTCCCAATTAGAGCAGATAGTTAGAGGCTATGCAGAAAAAGCAGCTGTTAGCGCTTCTGACAGCAGAATGGAGCTCGCTGAGCGCTATCAGCGAAGTGAGAGGCTCACAACAACTTCACTGAAATGTAACAGCATGAAAACTGCAGGGACACTCTGAGAAGCATGAACAAAGAATTTGCCGCCACCAACAAGGCCACAGACGCCTCTTCTTGCAGAAACAGGATCGCTTTCTTGGGCTGCAGACTTTGATGCCGTCGGAAAGGAATAAAAACAGGATCTTCTACCTGTGTTTTACACTAAAAATATACACGAGTGTTTATTTGTGCTGACAAATGACGAAACACTGTCACTGTGCAGAGATCAGTGAAGCACATCCAGCTCTACAGAAAGGCCCCGTGTGTCTTCCAACCAGCCCATCACCTCTCTTTCTTCTCACACACTCCCTCTCTCTGTTTTCCTGACAGATTAGAGCTCTCTCTCCTCCATAGTTTAGATGGATTGCAAAGTTTCCCGAGCTATAAATCTATTAATATTCACTTTGGAGACCGGAGACGATAAATCGCGTCCATAAAAGCGCCACACAGGGGACAGAACACACACCCACACACACACCCGACATACGGAGTCTCACACACACACACACACACACACACACACACACACACAGCAGGCAGTTCATTAGCTGGCTGTGGGAGTGTGTGCTGCCTTTCCATGTGTGTCTGCATCAGTGGCCTCTTCATACGATGGACTCTGCTGCTCTGGACTGGATGTGTCGTCATAAGACAGATACGAACCACTAAAGCACAAACTGCAACACATCAGTCCTGCATTAGAGTTACTACAGTGAATTGCAGGGTTTCATTTTTTTCTTGCTAATCCAGTTTCGGTCTTGAGGACCTGGACTATTAGCGATGTTGTTTTGTGTCCTGATCCTGTAGTTTCTGTTGAAGCCTCTGCACCATGTGACTCAGGTGGTAGAGCGGTTGCTCTCTAATCACAAGGCTGGCGGTTGGATCCCCTCCACAGTCCAAGTGTCCTTGGGAAAGACACTGAACACTTGCATGGCAGACTTGGTGTATGAATGTGTGACAATGGGTAAATAAAGCACTTTGAGTACCACTACGGTGGAAAAATGCGCTATATGTGCAGACCATTTACCATTTCCTACTTCTTCAATGGACATGACGAGTGTTCAGGCATGTGAACTGCTGAGGGTGGGTTGAGAACAGGATGACACGAGACATGACATCTCATGACATCCTTGACATCCTCTTGACATCCAGAAACCAGCCGGCAAGAAACAACCAGATGTCGGACGAATCAGAGAACCACACGTTTTGAGTCACAGACGCTTCAGAATCAGAATCAGAATCAGAATCAGAATC
>NW_007578104.1:443397-465593 GCF_000690725.1 Stegastes partitus | reverse complement strand
TGCACCATGTCCACTTCTTGAAGCCTCTTTATTTGGGTGATGTTCAGGTCTTCAGATCTTTATCAGGCAAAATTCTTACAGACAAAACTTGTTTCTGTTGGAATAAATTTGCCTGATGAAAATTCAAACAGACAGACAAAACAAGTTTTGTCTCTTCAAACTGAGTTTAATGGAATGAAATGAACTGAAATGAAATTTGCCTGATTTGCATGGAGGGCTGAGGACGCAAACATCACTTAACGAGGACCGACTGGAACACAAAATCATCCCACGAGACTCACCCATAGAACCCAAACCATTATGGGATGTTTTGTTCGGCATTAGACTTTAGTTTGGTACATCATGAGATGCAAACAAGAAGAATCTATTCATGTCTCATGACATTCAAATTCCAGATTATGAGCTCGAATCAGAAATGTGTTGACGGTCGCTTGTTGTCCATCAGTTTGTGGAGTCAGTCCTAAAAACCAGGCAGACACTCTGTGACTTATATTTATCTTGAACTATGTGTGAAGTCTCACTACACATTCTGATTGGCCAAAAACATCTCTGTTTACATTATACGGACCAATCCACCAACCTCCATGTGGAGCTCTCACAGAACCAGACCACTCATTGGTGCTGACTCAGCGTTGTGTAGAATGGTCTGGCTGCACTTCATCCTCCCTCTGCTGTCCAACAATAATAGATCTGGTGTGTTTGTATTTCTTTAAAGTGAATAACTCACTGAAAAAAAAAAAAATGTTGCAAATCAAGATTAATATAGTTCCCATATATACATTTCATTCTGAGGTAATGACACGTACACAACCAGCAACAGAGTGTTTGTAAAGTGCTGGGCAGCTTCATGTAGGACCGTTGTTCTTGGGTCGTGGTTTTGGCACTGATCTGAAAAAATAAATCAAAGTGGAGTTCAATGCAAACCAGTAACAAAGCGTTTATGAAGGTCTGGAACATTTGTTTAGGGACATTTTTCACAAGGTGGGGATTTTGGTCCATTGGCTTGTCCAGGCGCTGCAGCTGGTAGCTCTGTTGCCTCGCAGCAAGAAGGTCGTCAGTTCGTGTCCCGGTGGGGGCACCAGGATCTTTCTGCATGCTGAGGTTAATTGGTGATTGTAAATTGTCCGTAGGTGTGAATGTGAGTGTGCTTGGTTGTCTGTCTCTAAGTGTAGCCCTGTGATAGACTGGTTACCTGTCCAGGTGAACCTGCCTTCACCCTGAGTCAGCTGGGATAGACTCCGCCCCCCATGACCCTGGTGAGGATGAAGGTGTAGAGATGATGGATGGATGGATGGATTGTCCAGGTATTGTCTCAGAAGTAAGAAGTGAACTTTGTGGAACAAACAAAGACAGGGAAGTACAAAGGGGGTAAAACAGTCCAGGTTACTGGGACACAACTTACTTCTGGTCCTTAGCTGATTGTCAACACAACATCCTTGAAGGCTGTACAACACCAATGATAAGTCTCTCAGTTACATCAACCTTGTTATTGTGTGGCTGCCACAAATATTAATAATTATAATAAAAATGATAAAATATGTTTTGGAGCTTAACAGCAGTGAGACAGTCTATCAGTCGGGCTACCGTCATCACATGAGCAGAACGTATATCAACGTGTGTTGTCAGCATAGGTAGGAAAATCTGTTTTGTGCTCTCTGATGATATTTCCCAGAGGTCACAAGTTCAGATTAAAAAGTATGGCTCCCAGAACGGAGCACGAATATAAAAACTAAATCAAAGTGGTTGTTCAACCACGAGGAGAGGCACTGAACGTCCAAGGAAGTCACCAGATGTGGTCGCTTGCTCCAGAAAGGGTTAACTCTGTTAACAAAATGTTATTTCATGCATTTCTTTTGTTTTCTCTGAACATTAACTTAAGCACAAACCCTAAAGTTATACAGTGTGTTGTCCTTCCAGGAGGGGCAGAGAATTCCCTATAAGACACCAACAAACTCACTGAAGCTGGAGGACCGGATCTGAAACACACACAGATCAGCAACCAGTCTGAATAATGTGTCTTTATTAGCCATGAAGTCATCACAACCATGCAGCTAATGCAGATTCCTTTGTTTAAACTGCTGAAGAATCATGTTTCATGTCATGTAAGTGTGAAAGAGATTCATCTTGTGTTGCTTCACTTCCCGACATTAGTTTAACACGATCCAGAAAACACAACACCAGAGAAAAATGAAAGTGTAAAACAAAAGAAAAACGCGAGTAAAGCAGAGAAAAGTTGTTTAGCAGGTAAAACTGAAAAGGTTTGTCAGCACAAATAGAGCAGGAAAGTGCCAAAAAACAAAGGTGATCACATGCTCGCAAAGAAATGAAAAGGTCAGAAGTAAGAAAAGCAATAGAATCCAGGGGGAAAGGTCAGAATTATACCGACGGCAAAGAAAAGACGGAGGGAAAAAAGAGTGGCATTGGCTAACCAATGAAGTCCCACAGCATGAACTGATGGTGTGTGTGTGTGTGTGTGTGTGTGTGTGTGTGCGTGTGCGTGTGCGTGTGTGTGTGTCAGCATGTTTCCTGCCTTAATGAGACTGTGGCTCAGTGGAGTGAGGAGGGCAGCGAGGCCGACTCCTCCACCGAGCCCTCCTTATTAGAAGGAACGAGGGAGAGGGGAGACTGAAACAAGAGAAAGGTGGAAGAGAAAGAAGGAGTGAGAAGGACAGAGGAGAGGAGGTGAAGGAGGAGAAAGGGCAGAGGGTGAGAAAGGAAAGGAAGGTAGAGGTGATGGAGGAGCTGGAAAGGTGATGGAGAGAGATGGAGGAGAGAAGGAGGAGAAGAGGGGATCAGAGGTACAGATCTGGTCTCATGGATTCTTCTCCTACTCAGTGACCAATTTCACTGTCACTGACCATAAAAGTTCTTATTTTGAACGCGTGGGAACCGTTGTGTTAATCAGTTCGACGTGTGTTTGAAGTGTTTTTGCCTTCTGCTTGGAAGTGGATGTGACATTCAGCTTTGTGACTACAGAATGTTTTCTTCAGTCTCTGTCTTCTGATATCTCTGACGTTTCCTGTTGTTTTCCTAGTTAGAGGCAGAGCAACAGGTGTCCTGCTTCCATAACCAGCAGACACTGAGCAAAACCAGCCTTTGTTTGGAGCGACCTTCTGGAGAAATACTAGAGAAGTACAACTGCTTTAAGGAAATCTGACTGGAGCTAAATTACAAAAATAAAGCAGCGTACTCAGATAAAAATAAAAGTGAGTTCAAACTGCTCTGATTATTCGTGAGGGAAAGGAGAAAGAAAGATGTTAGCTATGGTGATGATCAGACTCTGGCTGTCAAGCAAAATGCATTAAAATATAACTGGATGATCGTCATCATGCCATTGGTGGGTGAGCCTTGTTCCTGATAGGTGGACAGACCCCAGCCTCAGGTATGAGGTTTAAATAAACATCTGCTTTCCTTCAGCCTGAATAAACATCTCATCATGTAGAGCTCATTTCATACAACAGGTGCAACTCAGAACTATTTAGGTCTTTGTAGGAGAATGTAGATAAAAGACAAAACACAAGACAATTAATTAGAAGAAAATACCAAAAATATAAGATCGGTCTGATACCAGGAAACAACAGAAAACTGCATGAAGGCCACATCATGAAGCTGTTCATGAATCAGATGCTCTACAAGTCTTCTCCAGAGATGAGGACACAGAGAGCAGCATCTCTGTTGGTCTCAGTTCCACTCTGAGGAACACTTCAGAGAACAGAGTTAGATGATCTCCAGGATCGAGAAGAGGCATAATTAACAGACATAAATAGTCAGGAGCGAGGCAGTAACAGCTGACTGCAAAATCATGGATGAGGAGCCAGTAAAGAGATTTTAAATAAAGGTATGAAGAAGACACGACGCTACACACAGGAGATGTTTCTGAGATGTATTTCTAGTGTTGTTTCTTACCTGGGCTTAAAAGGACCCATCACAACCACAGATAACACTGTGGCCTTTAAGCTTTGTTCATAGCCTGATGTAGAGGCACTTTCTGCTGAGTACAGGCGGAGGTCTTTCAGCAAGTTTAGTTCAGCATCTGCAGGTGGAAGTAAGAAGTGAACTTTGTGGAGCAAACAAAGACAGGGAAGTACAAAGGGGGTAAAACAGTCCAGGTTACTGGGACACAACTTACTCATGGTCCTTAGCTGATTGTCAACACAACATCCTTGAAGGCTGTTCAACCTCTGAGGCTGCATCCAGCTCATTCACCTGCTTTAAGGGAGAGCAAAGTTGACAGAGACACAGGTTCAGTGTTGAAGCAGTAAACTGAGGGTTTACCATCTGTATTTTGTCTAACATCCTGATTTTAAATGAAGAATGCATTATATGTGCAATGAAGTCTCTGAGCTACATCAGCCTCGTTCTTGTGTGGCTGCCACAAATGGTTTTGGAGCTTAACAGCAGTGAGACAGTCTATCAGTCGGGCTACCGTCATCAGATGAGCAGAAAATATATCAACGTGTATTGTCAGCATAGGTAGGAAAATCTATTTTGTGCTCTCTGATGATATTTCCCAGAGGCCACAAGTTCAGATTAAAAAGTACGGCTCCCAGAACGGAGCCCTGAGGGACCCCACATCTGGGTGACCTCGATATTAGATGACACCGACTCACCCAGAAACACCACATGGTCTGTTCTTGACAGAAAAGATTTGAACCAGTTAAGAACTGTGCCTGAAATGTTACCATGGATTCGGAGCCGAGATAAAGGGATGCTGTAATCAACGGAGTCTGATGGAGCACTTAAGTCTGCAGGTACATGAACTGATGCTTTCCAAAATAAATGTACCATGTTTTGCTGTTTCAATGCTGTGATGGGAGCAGAAGTCAGACTGAAACATCTCAAAGACAGATACTGTTTGCATTCAGATAACATTTGAGCTCACCTGTAATTACTCCAGACCAGATGGCCCTGATCTGTGTGCCTTTGAAGGGCTTTAACAATTCAGTTTTAACAGCTGCAGGGAAAGTACCTGTGAGCACAGGTTGATTTACAATTTTTAGTGCATCATCCTCAAAACAACTAAGAACTGGAATAAAAAGGCAAGTGGGGACGGGGTCAAGCTCACAAGTTGAGCTTTTTAAGATTGATAAGCACTTTCCTAAGCAGGACTTGTCCACAGCAGAGAATGTTCTCCACATGTAAGGAGGAACAGAGAGCTTCTGCTCAGAGCTGAGACATTATCATCACTCTGTCTGATGCTTCTTATCTCTACAAAAGACTACAAAAGCTTCACAAGTTAAAATGAGGCTAAGAAGGGCAGGCTTTGGGTTAAGGAGAGTGTGTGTTGCTTAGTAATCAGTGCTGGATTTAAAGAGGTAGGTTAACGGAGCACCGTGGTTTCTTGGTTATGTGTAGTTAGCTGCTGTCTTAGAATGGGCCAGGGCACTTACATGTAGATTTTTCACACAGTTGCTCTGAATTCTTTTAGCTGAGAAGTTTTTGCCATTTTCCAAGTTGGTTTTTACTTTGATGACATCTGTCTGGTTTTAAAAGATCTAAAAGGAATTTACCTAAAAACATGGTCACACCAGCAGGGCGGCTCTCCATCAACTAGCTGCATACATCACATATCATGGCACTATTTATAAGTTAATAGAAGAATAAATCATTGCCAAGGCAGAATGCAGAGCTGTCTGCTGATAAGCCCCAACAATAAAACAACCTGCCTGATGTTGTGTAGGTCCTCCTCATACCACCAAACACTCCTCACTTAACAGGGCATGTACATGGGACCTCTGGGGGTGTCCTGAAGGGTCTGGACATTGGAAACTGATCCTTGGAGTCCTGGGGCTTGTAGGATGGGCCTCCTGTGGGTCAAGCCTGTTCTCAGGGTTCTTGATCGGATTGGAATCAGGGGAGTTTGGAGGCTTAATCAACGCCTTGAGCTCTTTGACATGTTCCTTGGGTGAATGCTGAGCAGTTTTTGTGATGTGGAGAGGAACATGAGTCTTCTGAGGGAGCCTCTGGCGTTGAGGAGTGATCATGACGGGATGTGCAGCAATGTTTAGACGAGTGTCCAAGCAACGTGAATGCCAAGATCCAAGGTTTTCCAGTAGAACGTTGGACTGTAACAAGATGTTCACTCTTACATCCTTCACATGTCAGTGGTTTGAATGTTGAGGCCGGTTGGTATAAAACTAAAATGACCTCCACACTGGCTGCAGCCCATCAATATACTTAAAAAAATAAAACATAAAACATTGTCCGTGTCCTTTCTAGCTGCAGAACTGGCAACGTGGTTGTTAGCTATGTCTTCTGGACTGCGTGTGAATGTCTCTGCTTTATGTCGTCTTCCACAATCTGTTCTGTGAGTGACTCCATTAGTAGTAACACATCTGCTTGTTCATTGTCAGTCCAACATGTGACAGTCCATTCAGCTCCTGGTCTCACTGAGCTCCTCACAGGTGTCACACACTGAGGTCTCAGCAGGAACATACAACAGGTTGTGAGTTTCAGCCCTCAGCAGTTTAGCACTTAGCTATACCCAGCAGGCATTTGTTGGTCACACAACACTGTGTTTGTGTCTCAATACAACCCTCCAACTGCACAAAACATCACTTGAGGTTTGAGTTAATGCACATAGTGGGAGACAGAAAAGCTGTTTCCAATAAGTGGTGATACTGCAAAAGCTGTACTCTCATGATCAGCTGTTTCTGTCTGTCATTGTCTTCGTCTCCAGATGGTAGATGTAAATGGTCCACACTTATAGAGCGCCTTTCTGCCTTAGCGCCACTCAAAGCGCTTTACAGTGTGTTCCTCATTCACCCATTCACACACATTCATACACCCATGACAGAGCTGCCATGCACGGTGCTGCCTGCCATCAGGAGCAACGTTCAGGTTCAGTGTCTTGCCCAAGGACAAGGACTGTGGAGGGACGGGGATCCAACCACCAACCTTGTGATTAGAGGACAACCGCTATTTATCGTTTTCCTGATTAAAAACTACTCTGGAAGATTTCTCTCCATTCTCTATCGTCTCACTTAGTCGGACCATTCAGCAGGACAGGATGGTCTGACTGCACCATCACTCTGCCACCAGGGACAAAAACACTCGGGGTGGTTTGTGTTGCTTTGAGCAGTCACAGTCATTAGGAGCTTTGGTGTTTTAAGTGTTGGCTTGAATTGTTGTGGTGAAGCATTGGCATGCAGGGAGACGAGCTCTGTGATTAAAGTGGATAATCCAGGAAAACAACTAGCAGGGCTGCTTTACCGCTCGATCTAAATCCAAAGCAAAACTTGAGATATTCAGCGCAGTCCGGTCGCTGCCCGGAGGTTGTTGTTGTTCTATCCCGTAGTGGCGGGATTTAGAAAACGTGGAAACACAAAGATAGCGGAAGCAGTGGAGAAAGTCGGCTGACACTGAGATTACGAAGCCGGTACCACTCAGCGCTCTGTGATACACTCCTGGCACGATGCCCTGTTGGATCTGGACGGCTGCAGGAACATCACGCTGCTGTGGCATGATGGCCACTGGCTCAAACTGAGCTCATCCACCCTTTGACAGGTTTGGTTTTTGGTCCTGCTGGGTGTCATGCAGCACCCTATTCACCAGCATGAAGCCGGTTTAGAGGCCGACGACCCGTCCGTGTGGCAGGTTGTACTGGGTTACACTGCTACCAGTAGCCGAGTCCACCTGGACCCTGAGCTGACACCAGGAGGTCGGCTGACATTAGCAGCCAGTAGCAGGCCTCCACCTGCAGTCCACATCCAGTGAGTCAGAATAACAAACAGCTGGTTTTGTTTCCTGCCTCTCCTCCTCTGTCTGTCCTACTCTATTACAGTCATGTGGAACGCAACACTTTTTATTTTTGATTTTTTTGCAGCATTACAAAAGTTTGTTTGAAATTTGCTTGACAATTGTATAGAAACGCAGCTGGAGCAGCCTCCAGGTCAGCGCTGTCAGCTCAAAGCTTTGGAGCATCTTGTGGAGGTTGTGTTAATTAGGGTCACTTTTTTGTACCATCTGGGCAGTTTCCATGGACAAAAAACTTAGGACATGTTCCAGCGATCCTGCCCTTCCTCCTCTCTGATTAGTGTTATTGAGATTGATAGCTCTGAGTTTGGAACGCTGGCACTCTCTGCAGTGGCTAAAAAGTGATGACTAATAAAACCAAAAGTCATTCTAACACAAATACACAGTACACACACACACACACACACACACACACACACACACACACACACACACACACACACACATGCAGGAGCTGTGTATCAGGGTGTGAATGTAAAAAAGAGCCGCCATGCTCACATAAATAGACAGACAAAGATTTAATGACTTTATTATGACCCTGGTCAAATCTAGAAGAATTATCTACTAATCAGTAAACAGCTGCTTCAGCCGGACGCCTGAGGAGTCCGACGCTGAGGGTTAAAGGCTTTCTTCTGCTATGTCTGCTCTCTTATATTATTAATTTCTTGATTTTCCATCCTGCTTTGAATACCACAAATCCTTCAGTAAGTATATTTTCAAATGAAAAGTCAATTTTCCATACAGTGAATAGAAGAGTGAAGACTTTCAGAGCCACCGTCTCATTAATATTCAGCGGAGAACTTTAAAGTACCCTTGGCGCCACGTCAAGAAATGTCCCAGGGACAAACACTGAACTGTTTGATTTTCCAATATTGTATGAAAAAAAAAAAAAAAACCCTGCATGACATTTGAAATATTGACCATAGTAGCAAAAACATCCTTCCTTTTTATATTTCTGGATATATTTTACCGTATAATTTACCAGAGGAGATGGATGAAGATCTAAGAAGAAGACAGGAAGACGGGGGAGTGTGGGGGAGGGGGAGTGAGGGGGGAAGCAATAAACTAGAGATCACTTTCATCAAAAAGAAGAAAAAAAAAACAAGACTTACAACCTCATAAAGATGTGCCACATTAAATCGTGCTCATTCAGTCCCTCCCCACACTCTGTCAGACAACTTCTCCGTGATTATCCTCCTTTCATCCCTCTTTCTTTCTAATGTCCGTCTCTCTCACTGTTTGTCATCCAAACTTTGCTGTTGTCTTTCTGCACATCCTCTGCTTGACTGAGAGGCTTTTCCAACACCTCACCACTCTTTCAGCTCATCCCCACTCTTTCTTTCATCCCTCCATCTGTCCGCTCTCTCGTTCTTTCTTCCTCTCTCTCATCACTCAGCTCTATATCTGTCATTTTCATCCGTCCGTTCTCTCGCCCACTCTGCTGTTTTTTATTAGAGGAGAGGATATGAGTCGGGGGTGATTCCCTGATTGCTCCAGCATATGTGAGTGGCCTATAAATCTATCATCGTATGTCTCCGTCTACATACACAAACACAGTAGTAACCGCATATACCCACAGGGAGAGAGAACGAGAAGGAGAGGAGGTGGAGGAAAGAAAAGGAGATGTGAATGTAGTGGTAGAGAGCAGCTCTGGTGACAGGAGAGTGGGTTTGTTTAACCCTCTGAACACACTGCTGGCTGCTGGGAGTGTTGGTGAGGAGCTGGTTCATCATGTGAGGGACACAGGTGACACGAGGCCTCCAAAATGTAGCACAGAACACACACCAGCTCCACACACACACTGAAATAAGACATTTGGAGGCTGGTAATTTTAACAAGAAGATGAGTTTCATATCCTCCCATACTTTGCTGTGATTTATCTGTTAGTGAGACAATCTGCAAGACACACAGCTGTTCCCACGGAAAATAAACTGATTTTAAAATGACAACTCATCCCCCATTTCCACACGTTGTTTTTTAAAAAGTCCCAAATACGTAAATCCGTTTGAAATGCTAAAAGATATCCAGTAGCTGTGTTTTTCTTGCACTGACTGATGTTTCCTTCATAGCCCCCAGCATCTAATAAAAACATGTAGCATTTAGAAAACCTAGTTTGCAGAAAAAATCCTGTTTGAAGAAAGTTCTGTGTTAAACAAGCTGGAGAATTGTTTTTTTTCTGTTTTTATAAGCTCTGTCTGTATGTTTCCAGGGCCTGCATTCTGCTTTCGATGCTCGATTTGCAGACTCTCAGGGTTCCCACCGTCTTCCTGCTGTCAGAGTACACAGCCTCTTGTAAGTCTTCTTCTACGAGTTAGGGGGAAAAACAGACGGAAATTTATGCAAAGTTATGCAAATTTAAAATCGGTTGTTAGTCATTGCTTCTTCACTCCTATTAAGTCGGAGACAGGATGGAAACAGCGATCTCCCCGTGTCAAAGTCAAACTCTTTGTTGATCTCCTCCCTTTGATACTCGGAGGTGCTGTGAAAGAACCAAAACATTGCGCTCACACAGGACTTTCCAGTTCTCCCACAGTCTGAGTTTCTGAGTTGAGCTAATCACATAGCCGCATGAGGTCTTAGTGAAAAATTAACAAAGACTATTTCAAGTTTTAGAGCAAACTAAGATACCGTTATCTGCCCTACAAAGCCAGAATGCAGGAACAATAGTCAGACCTGGACTTCATTACATATAGAAGCTCCAACAGTAACACAGCGTTCAGGTTGCATAAGTCATGCAGCAGCTACATCTAATCGTGATGGAGAAAACAAAAGCATCAGTTACTGCTGCTAAATGCTAACTAGCTGGACTTTACAGAGAAGTGTAGTCTGTGAGTTCACCTGAATAAACTACCATTAAAGGTGCAATCTGAGATTAATATGGCAGCAAACAGCTATCTGCTGTGTAAAGACATAGCGTGGTAATGACGTAATGGGCAGCGAGTCAAGTCAGTGTGTGCGCTGTGTTGACAGCAGGTCCACCAGTATGTGCCCATCAGTGCATTTAGTTCCTCCCCTTCCTCCCCCACATTGCATGGTGAAAGCAGAAGAACAGTCCTCCAGGTACCCTAAAAACCTGAGAATTTCAAACTTTATTTATTTATTTTAGGTGCGCTCGTTTAATTTCAGCAGCTTAGTGTGAACGTCAAGTCACACGGTGGCCGATGGAGGCAAATGACGTGTATGTGCACAAACGAGCTGCATATACATGAATGAGTTGCATGAATAGAAACATGCTGCAAAAAAAGGAAAACGCTGCACATCCAGTCACACAACAGAAGTGCCCTCTATAGGCCTCTAGGGGCAGTAGTGAGCTGTTCACCTGAGAGGCAGACAACGGTGAGCGAGACAGGTGACGTTAGTTGAGGGAAAAGCTGCATGAAAAGGTTTGTATTCTCTGGTCTCCATGAGAACACAGGGAGGCGGCAGTAAAACAGCCCGTCAGCACCAGATAATCACAGTGACTGGAAAGATCAAGACTTAGACACTGCCCCTAGAGGCCTGGAGCACTTCGTCAAGCAGTGAGCTAAATGGTATGACACCCAACTCAAGCCTCTATGCACACAGAGCTGGCAGGACACGGCTCAGCAAACCACAAGATTCCTTCTTCTTAATGTTGTGGTAAATTAATAGTTGCGTCAACAAATAGAAGTTAGCTCATGTGGCTAGCATTAGCAACATCATGGTATTGCCATGTAAGAAATGGATACCAAACAATGCTCATCATGCACAAAAACACATTATCAACATTTCAATGTGTTTGACAAGTTCTATATTAAAACTTCATAGTTGAAAATGTACAAATGTTTGAAATATTTTTTGAAGTTTGCATATTTTTCAGATGTTTTTTATAACTGAATATTTTGTTGTCGTCATTTTGGTTGCAGAAACACAATTGGCCCTGAAATAAATGATCAGCGAGCTAAAGGTCGTGGCTACGTTGAGCTACAGGTGGAACCATCACACCAGTTCATGCCTCAGACGTGTTTGCATGATCTGCCTCAGATCCACGCCCTCATCTCTTTCTCACCTTTGGATTAGCTGGGAGTGAACCGGGCCCTGCCAAGATGGTGACAGCTGGAGGCACCACGCTGAGCTTTAAAAGCACCGTTCAGAAAACCTTTGGGTGACGTTACAGACAGTTTGTCAATCTTTGCCTTCAGTCAGTGGCAGCAAATCTTAATGGTGATGACATTACTGGTGATGAGTTGTTGTGCACTGAGCTACTCAAAAGTGCATAAGAAGAACAAAAAGCCTGCATAAGAAGAACAAAAGCCTGCGCTGCTCAGGTGACCTGGAAGATCAAACAACAAAACCAGGACTGGGACACTTCATCTTCTTTAGAAAGTTAGAAATCTCAGCAGCAGCTACAAAAGGGTGACTCGCACTGATCAACAACACCTCCAAGTCACCCTTCAAAACACATTATCTATGTATTATGCACATATTAAATCTGTGAATATGCTTGTGAGTAATTACCTGCACAGACAAAAAGCACCTCTTTGCTCATTTCCACTTGTTCTGGGTGACTTCATTGATAACATGTCGAGTTCTGCAGGTAAGGCTCACCTTTACCTACGAAGAATAAAGATCAGAAAGCAGCATGGGCGTTTTTATTTGTCCAGTGCCAATAATATACGACTGATTTTAACTTTAAGCCTGAAAGATAGACACATGCTATTTGAATCCAGAACACTTGTTTGTCAGATTCTGTCTATATCTCCTTGTGGTCTGCAGGCTGTCTGTTCCCTCTGGTGTTTGTACCAAGTGGTAACCTTGGGAATTAAAAAAAAAACAAAAACAAGAATCCAATGCAGTGTGGCCAAAACCTGCAGTTCCTCAAATGGCCACTTGAGGCTGCCTCCAATAGCATGTCAGTCACTACAAACCCTCGTGTTAAAATGTTCAACTTTACTGCAGAAGTCTACATAATCTACAGCCTGGAATGAACACAGGTTTGGTATCTGCAGCTAATTTCACCTTTTATGAAAACTGTAGGGGAGTGAATAGTAAATAATTAACTCATTTTAAGTGTATTAAGTTTTAAAGTTGTGCAGCATCAGGAGCGTGACTGCTTTAAGTGACTGCTGCTCAAGGTGAGTTTATCTGAATAGCACCATTCATACACAGCAGCTCAAGGTGCTTTACAGAGGAATAGAAATACATTTAGAAAAGACATTCAAATAAAAATCATATCACAGAATAAATGAAAGATATCAAAACGCTCGAATTAAAGCAATGCATTAAAATAGACATTAAAATCATAGAAATGAAACTGATTTAAAGCCAATAAAAGTGCATTCAAAATACAAGAATGAGTAATTAAGAACTAAGAAGATGAATCTGAGAAAGCTCTGGTTAATAATCATGACTTCAGGGCTGATTTAAATGAGCTGACAGTTTGATCAGACCTACAGTCTTTGGATGTTTGTTCCATAAATGAGGTGCATAATAACTAAATGCTGCTTCACTCTGGTTGGATCTGGTTTTCAGGAACACACAGTAAACCTGCTCCTGATGACCTGAGGGGTCTGTAACAAGTCTAGGATGTGTTTTGGTCCAAGATTTAGTCCAGAGACGTTCACATGACTCCCCTCAGCTTCACTCCACCTCCAACCAGGAGTCAGGAGGAGTCCCTGCCTTGCTGAGCTTCAAAACTGCTGCTTCTGGAAACCTGTGATGGGTTCATCCATCTGTATATACAGTCAGTGGTTCACACACCGCCCTGGGTTTGTAAATGAGCAGCAAAGTGGCTCAAACCAATCCACATAACAGCATGTTCGGTGCAGCCCACTCCCATTTCAAGGTGTCCAAAAGCTGCCATTTCATCCAAGCTGCTGCATCTCAGGTAAACACACACGACGGTATTTTGCATCCGAGTCAGGATCTGATTCCAACAACTGAACAGGAGTTTTGCCGCTTTAACAAAAAGCTTTATGGAGAGGTTGGAGGGATCGGAGGCTGGTGTCCAACTACTGTTTCCTTAGTTTCATTTTATTTTGTTGTTTGAGTCTCGCCTGTTGGTGGTGCTCAGAACAGGACACTGGTTTGGGTTCAAACACACCCTTTAACTCCATTAAGCATATTTCCGAGGCTGACCTGTAACATGTGGCCTTCTGCGATTCTCTTTTCACTCAAATCATTTCTTTACAGCCCAAACTGAGGCCCTTCAGTTCTGCCTTCACCTGGAGAAAGTAGTGAAGCTGGAGTCCGTTCATACTCACAGCGAGTGAGCAGCTAACATCCAAAATCCAACAGCCATTTACTTTCCCATCAGCTGTGTTGTCGTTCTCATCGGGCCATGAGCGGGACAAACTGGGCAAAGTCCTTTAAAGCAGCTCTGAAACGCTGCAGCGCTCTGATGGGCTTTTCTTTCTACCTGTGTGGGCTGTTGTGACTGCAGAGTCCAGGACGCAGTGTAGCGTAAAGCCAACCCGCTTCAAACCGCACTTAATCACACACTGCAGCACCGAGTAAATATCTAATCACACACACTGGGCTGCATGAATGCTGATGCACACACTAATGTGTTTATCATGCGCACACACACACTCCCCAACTGCACGCTCATGAGCAAACAAACACAAACACAAACTGACACATGTCTTTCAGATATGGAGGAGAAATTCCATCTTTTTCCACTTTGGCCAGACCAGACAACACACACACACACACACACACACACACACACACACACATCACTGTTTCTGATCTATCTCAATGCCACGCCTCAACAGATTCAATCAGAGGGGAGCCTTTGTTTTTTCTCCCCTATCTGTTGTTTTATTTTCCTATCCTCTTTCACTCTCACACACACACTTTTGGTTCTCAGTTGGAGCCAAATAACTTCAGTCTGAACGTTCCCACAGCTCTCACTATGGAACTAAACGTGGACATACAACAGGACCGCACACTCTCACAGAGAAAGTGAAAGAGAGACGAGTGAGTTACAGACGCTGAGTTATGGCGGATGAGCGCTCCATATCATTGCATGTCTCTGCATACATGGTGAGGACGTGTGTGTGTGTGTGTGTGTGTGTGTGTGTGTGTGTGCAGGTGTCATGAGGGGTGAGTTACAGCTGCTCTTTCTCAGGCCGGCCCTCATGATTTATCACACACTTCGGCTAACACACAGCCACACACTGAGCTTGTGTTACTTTGATTTTCACAAACTCAACTCCTGCTCTGCAAAAAAAACAAAACCAGGGTGATTTCAGGAGGTCGTATCTTATATGATGACGATTAAATCTTTTCTCATCAGAGATAAACAAGCTCGTCCAGGACTAAATGCTCTCAGTTGCTTGAGCCAACTGGTTTTTTATCTGTCGCTCCACAGCACATAGTTTGTTGTTCCAGTTCGTAGTTTAGCTGCTCTCACAAACCCTAACCCTAACCCTACACTGGTGCAGTGGGTGAGCATATAACAGGAATACACCACGTCTTCATATTATTGTTCCTTAAGCTTTGACCATGTTTCTGTCAGTCTGTCGTGCACACTGACTCGTCATCTCCGTGCTATCAGTGGCTCCAGCTGCTTTTTACCCACGTCAGACGTGTCTTCAGATTGAGGGTCAGAATGAGCAGGAAAGTGTGAATAAAGTGCATCCAGATGTAGAAGGACGTCCTAACTGTCAGCCCGAGTCTTTAGCTGGAAGCCCAAGAACAAACCATAGAGATCTGCAGTTCACAGATGTAGAGTTTATATAGGCCACAGGTAAAGTGAGGCAGCGCTGGGCTCTATCAGAAGGAGCCGTGACATCCGGGGGACCCCTGGGCTGGACCTGCCCCGAACAGAGACTGGACCTGTACGCAGCCCAGTATAACTGGCCAGTTACTGTGACGTGAACAGGCCAACCGCTGTTCACTGAAATGTAAACAGAAACTGTTTGGTTCAAATACAAAGTGTGTGTGTGTGTGTGTGTGTGTGTGTGTGTGTGTGTGTGTGTGTGTGTGTGTGTGTTGTCCAGAAGGTGTGTATCTACAGTATCACTCCAGCTGATAGACTAGAGGAGCTTCCACTGTCTCCCAGTATACAAACCAGTTCTAATCAGTCATGTGCTCAGTAGAAAACTACAAAACAGGATCGTAGGTTCAGTGGAGAAATACAGATTCAGAAACATAGCCAATAGCATAAACCAGTCTCACGTTAAGTCATGAAGCTGTTCCATAATATTCATCTTTGTGTTGTGGCCACCAGCATGAACCAGAGGCTGCTTCACCAGCACTAGTTTCAGTTACACTGGCCACAACATGAACGATAAATTAATATGACGTGTTTCACACAGTGCTGTGGGACTGAGGAGGACATCATGGTGTCTTCAGCAGACTGCGTTTGACATGTTGTGTACTGAGCCGTTCTAGTCTTCTTCTATCATACTGTGTGGTCCTGTACAATTAAAACTATCTAGTTGGTGTCCATCCATCCATTATCTATACACCGCTTAATCCTCACGAGGGTTGCGGGGGGGCTGGAGCCTGTCCCAGCCAAGTTAGGGCGAAGGCAGGGGACATCTAGCTGGTGTGATAGTTTGATTTCTGATAATTCATTACTGATGTAAAGCTGCCAGGTCTGAATCTGAGCATGTTTTACTAGTTTAAAGTTTAGATGACTTATGCTGGTTAGATTCATGTTAAAAAGAAAAAAACACCTGATGAAAATAAAGTTTGTTTTTCCTGGTTAACATGTCCATGTGGTGTGTTTTATATGCTGGAATCACCTCATGAGCAACACAACCAGTCGACCTCACGGCTGGACGAAGGAGTCAATCAACTTGTTAGTCAGTGGTGAGCTGGTGTGCTTGAACTGCACCCAGTGGAGAGGCGAGAATGAAGAAAGAGGACTTTATAGATCTGCACATTCTAGAGTAAGTCATTGTATAACTCTCCACCAGAGAAGGACTTAAAAAGAAACGCCTGGTTGAGTATTGACCTCATGTACTGAGGCTGGAGTCCAGGACCATCTGCTGCATGTCATCCCTGCTCTCCTTTCCCACTTTCTGTCTCTCTTCAGCTCTCAGTGAAGGCATTAAAGGCCCCAAGAACATGTTCAAAAAGAAAAAACACACATTGAGTTATTGTTGCTCAGCTATTGGCAGATTTTCTTCCTTTTGGTCTTAGTGCCTCATTAGAACTTGTTTATCTTTGTTTAAAGATGTTACGTCCTAAACTGAGCCGAATTCAAACATTAATCAAACTTCAAATAACCTGAAGATCATTATTTGAGTTACTCTTGGATAAAATACCACCATTCCCTCCAGACAAAGCAGAAACATCAGACCAGTTCATGTGTGTTCAACTCATCTGTCGGCATTTGGGTGAACGCAACAACAACAACAACAACAACAACAACAACAACAACAACCAAACAAGGATCCTCATGTCTGGGACGAAGTGCATTGTGCAGTTGTAGGCGTAAAATCCTGTGTGAGCGAGAAGCTGTTTTATTTTGTGCAGAGAAATACAAAGAAATTCTCTCATCAATTGAGCCGCTTGATTGAAATACGTTTTGTGTGGCTGCAGAATCACAGCACAAGCAGACCTGCTTCTGCACCCATTAAACTGGTGAGTCGTGGTTTTGTAATCAACCACCCAATTAATGCTCGGTAAATCTTTTAGGGTGTTGATTTTCTAGACAAACGCTTTGCACACAGTTCAATGAGAAACCATAACATGAATGAATCCAACCTCACAAGAAAACCCAACGTGTTCGGACAACACGGGCAGGACGCAGGACGCAGGACGCAGGATGCAAGATGCAGGATGCAGGATGCAGGATGCAGGATGCAAGATGCAGGATGCAGGATGCAGGATGGAGGACGCAGGATGCAGGATGCAGGATGCAGGATGGAGGACGCAGGATGCAGGATGGAGGACGCAGGATGCAGGACGCAGGACGCAGGATGCAGGATGCAGGATGCAGGATGCAGGAGCCTCACAGCATCCATGTGAGCATCTGTGTGATGGGTGGCACTAACTGATGAGGGGAACTTTGAGTTTCTGTGGGTAGGACAGATGCTTCAGCAGATGAATGTGACCCTCTTGGCATTTTATACTAATTGGCCTCTTGTCATGTGTCCCATTCAAGTGCACTGCCAACAGCAAATACATTTTAAGGGATGCAATGTTTTCTATCAACGTAATGAACAAACATTGTGGAATCATGGATCTGGCAGGTCGCAGATATATTGAAAAGATCAGAAAGATGTTCACTGAAATACTCACAGTGACTTTATTCTTATGCAACTTTTTCTGCCCATGTTTACGCCCTCGCAGCACTCTGTTGGGTGAAAACACAAGTCAGTGGTGACAGACTTTTCCAAACAGGTGCTTTAGTTACCTGAAGCTGACCAGAGGCACCAGATGAAACCCTGGGCTCTGGTGTTGAGTCGTGGGCTTTGTACGCCCCACCATCCACCCAAACCACCTCCCAGCTAAACAACATCAAACGGGGAAGTTGTGCAGAACTAACTTCTAGGAGAGGGGAGTGTCATGCCACACACAAACCTTATTACCACTAAATATAATCACAGCCACTGTGCTAAATGACAGACAGACAGAGCGGCTCCAAGTGGCGTGAACAGCCTTAACTAGTCAGCGCAGAGGAATATTGTGACAGTTTGGGCTCAGCCGCTGTCACTCCGCTCCTCCTGTTATCTCGCCTTCCTTTTCTGCCATTCTCCTTCCTTTCATGACAGTTAATTGAGAAACATACACAATTCACAGCCTCCAGGCACAAACCATACAGGTGGGACCCTGAAATATGGCAGCGGATTGACTAATTAAAAAAGAAAATCCCATTTACGCATCGACTTTTCATATCCCAAGACCGGTTTGATACGCTTGATTCAATACCAAATTCTAAAATCTCACCTGAGGCAGCGAATATTGCCGAGCGTCTGAGTCTCAAAGTCTAAATCCATCTGTTCGTGTGAGGAGCTGAGCCTGCTGCTTTCTGCCTGAGCAGAGCAGGTTGCTCTGCAGAGTTAGGCAGATGTTGAAACTAAATGAAGATGTCCTATCTCATTTCCTCCTGCTCTTGAGTTCTTCGGCCCGGATCACTGTATCGCGTTCACCGCTCTCCCTTCACTCCTCCTCCTCCTCCTCCCCGTCCGTGGTTATGTTCAATTCTTTTTCTTCCTCTTCCCAGTATAAACTCGGCTGCGCACGACTGACTTTTATACGACAGAACCATTTTCCACCGGGACTCAAGAACACACTAAGCAGTTAAAGTGTCAGGAGGAATCTGTCTACCTTTGCAGCACAAACAAACACACGACGCTTTTCTGTATTCGCACATTGAATTTTTCAACAGGTGACAACTTCATCCATCAACCGAACAGCGCGGCGCTTCCAGCAGAGGTTTGATATGTGGTCAGTGTGTGATCATTTCTTCTGAGTGACTTTTGTATTTTTGGTGACCCTGGTGATTTCTCAATTTGAGACTGAATGAGTCCTGATGTGAATAAAGTCTGAATTGAGGTGAGAGATCGTCATGCAGTCGATGAGCGCCTGAATGAAAACCCAAAACTCCTGAATAATGTCCTCAGCACTTCAACCGTGTTTCTCCTGCACAACAAGACAAAATGCGCCACATAAACAGTCTAGTTTTGGTTAAAATGCGTCATTTAAGACGATTGGAGAATCTTTACGCTGCTGCACCCTCCACACGAGTCAAAGCACATCTCACGCCTCCTCCTCACATTTACATTAAAACTGTGTTTTTATTGGCTCCTTCTGGAAACAATCACTGTTATGTGCATTTCATGGTGCCTCCATATATGTAGTGTGCTGGGGTTTTACATGAATGAAAGCTTTATATTTAATTAGAACATATATGCAAACGCCAAACTTGGGACAAGAGTTAAAAACTAGCATTAGCTCTAAACTCAGTGAGCAGCTTTTCAGGTTCATGCTCTGAACTGAAGCTATGTTGAACTGCATCGTCCATGTCAAATCAAATTCATTTAAACTGCCGGGTGGAAGTTGCACTTTTGAATTGAAAGTACAAAAGAAATTAGCCGAACACCATTGCCCATTTCTAGCCACATGATAAAACGGAGTATTTAATCTGTTGCTGTAGAATGGGGTCTTCTGCTTTATCATTATTACTGTGGCCACTGGAGGGCTTCATGATGAGAGGTCAGACTTTGCACTGCCGGATGCTTCACATCTTACGCCTGCAGCATCCACAGATAAAGTTGTGCCAATCAATCATATTGTGCAAAACAGGAAAGCAGAGAAAGTTAGATTAGTCTGTTCATGCTGTACTTAAATCAAACCGCGCTTCACAGAGCAGGTATATGTAGAGACAGTCCTGAACAGTCCTTAGAAGCTTAACCAGGCCAATCAGTTGGAGCTGTTAAAGCCAAAATGTCACGATAGCTCGCTAGCTTGTCTCCCTCTCATACAACAAGCTGTGTTTCTTCACTTGTTTTTCAGATCTGTGTTTTAAAGACAGCTTTTAAAAACATGTATCTGTATATAAAAGGAAGCAAAGGTTAGCCAGACTTTTTATCCTGGTACATTAAAGAGCCATTAGTGCATCCATTTGTGGCTTCAGTGGCCTCGTTGGGAGACCAGTTCTCTGCCCTAACAACCAATTTACACGACTTCAAGTTGTCTTTCAACTTTGGAAATCCGATTAAACGCACAGACCAGTGATCATTTAAGTAAAACACTAGCAATTATCCTGTGTGACATTTAGTTTCTGAGTTTAGTGGATGTAGCCACCACTATGTGAGTGTTTGTGCGTGCTAAATGAACCCTGTGGGTGTGCTTCGGCGAAGGTAACACTCCATTACTTGTCCTTTTCTGCTGCATGGCTAGCCTGAGCGTTTTACTCACAGCATAAGGCACTAATTACAGCTGTAAACACACACAAAGACAAACACTCATAACCATTTACCTTGCTAATTTCACTGAGCCACAGCCCTCCTTCTGCTCTCTGTCTGATTCCATTCAAGTGATCGCTCTTGTCTTGACTCTGTAAGTAGACGTAATTAGTTTGTTCCCTCAACGAAAGAGAATGACCGGATTCAGGCAGGCTCAAATAGGAGTGGAGGAGTAGGTGGAGGGAGAGGGCAATTTCATCTTCATCACTGAATAGATATGATTACATCTTTGGGTGGAGTGGAGGGGCGAAGGAGGGGAGAAAGCAGGAGGTGACAGTAGGTGAAATAAGAGGTGGAAAGATAATGACAAGCAGCAAGACTGAAGTAGAACAGAGCAGATGAGGTCTCTCGCCTCTTTTTGTACCTCATTTGGGTCACAGCTCTGATTACCCGAGACAGAATGAGCAGCGCTGTGCTTTCTCTTAACGTTGTTTAAGCAGCTTGATAAGGAACATTAGACACCAATGGTCCTGTAGAGCTCATTAGGTAAAGAGTGATGGGCAACACTTCACAATACGCAACACAAAAATGTGCATATTTACTAAAGAAGAACAGCACAGAACACAGAACCATGTAGTGGATGATTTCTACCAAACAACCCATTGGGTAATACTTTATTAGTGAGTCATTGGATCACTTTCTTCCCGGGTTGTCCTGATTAACTCTGATCCAAACACTGAACAGCACAAACCCTCTTCATTACTTTATTTCTTCCCAGTGACTTGCTATCTGTACAGATCACATGTTCTTCAGTTAAAACCACATCGTTGCTGGTCAGAACAGTAGCTTATACTGTGTGTTTAAAACTTGTCATTTAAGTTAGTAGAAAATGTATGTCAAGATATCTACAGTTGTGACTGCACGACTACGTTTAAAACGCCTGAAAATACATCAGAAGTGTTGGTGGCAGTGATAAAGCTCCTAGCAACAAAGGGCTTAATAACACACCATGTGTTCTTTCACTATAATGAAGTCTAATCTATCTGCTATTTCTCAGACTATTTGTCTTTAACAGTGTTCTGAATGTCAAAAATGATTTTAAAAAGCTTCATGTGAAATTTTCTTTGACGACAGATGCATAGCAGCGCTGGGCGTCCAAGGAATGTCATGTGCAATTTCCTTTTTTTAAACGTACGCTACGCTGGATAAAATCGATCAATGCCAACGTTGTCATCTCCAGTTTGACCTCGGTTCTGTCTCCCTGCTTCAAAGCCTCAACCCAAACACAACCATACACAAACATGTCTTTGTAAGTTAATGTCACAGTAACGTAACGGTGAAACCCATCCATCCATTTCCTTCCATTTTTCTGGGGTCTGCTTGTGTAGGCAGCAGATGAAGCAGGTCATTTCAGACACCACTCTACCCAGCAACACTTTCCAGTTCTACCTGGGGAATCCTGAGGTGTTTCCAGGCCAGATGAGATATATAATCCCTCCAGCGGGTTCTGGGTCTACCCCGGGGTCTCCTCCCAGGCGGACGTGCTCAGAAAACCTCCAGAGGAACTCTTCCAGGAGACATCTGAATCAGATGTCTGAACCACCTCAACTGGCT
>NW_007578104.1:439143-442468 GCF_000690725.1 Stegastes partitus | reverse complement strand
GCTTCTGATGAATGAGATTTTGCACCATTCATAAACTAGACATTTGTAAATAGTAGAGGAGCATGAAAATGGTGTAACCAGAGGGAACAATATGCAGTAAAAACACGTCAGCTTTGGTGCCAGAAATGGGGATGAGCAGCGTCGGGGTTCTGCACATATGTTGATATTTTCTGACTGAATTCAGCCATTTACTAAACCCATATTTGTGCTTCTTCTTTTTTGTTGTTGCCTAATTGCAGAGCACATCAGATGTTTCCTGTAGCGGATTTAAGATGTAATTGTGTCTCGCCTTCATGTGACGGCCCACTGGCAGATGCAGACATTAATTTCAAAGCTTTTCAAATGTACACAGTTACTGGGAAAAAAAGAAAACTACTCAAACTTACACGGACAACATGTCATTTAGTTTCTAGATAACACTTTCAAGCAACCATTGTACACTGTTAGACTTTGTACACTGTGTGCACTATCAGCCCAACAGGTGTTGTCTGCCTGTCAGTGGTCGTCTTTGGCCAAAGCTGACACTGATTCTGGTGATGAAGGCGACGTCATTGTGCATCCCTGGTTCGACTGGGGAGTCTTTTATAGATCCCTCAACTGCCTTCAGCCTGCTTCTAGAAACGCAAAAGCAATTTTCCATTTGGACAAATTTCCACTGAAAGATCTCAGGAGCCCACATCCTTCTGGAAGAGGTTGTCATTCAGCTCCAGAGGCCACTCCTGGAGAAGAGGAAAACATGCAATCATGTGCATACAGACATGTCCGCTCACAACGGCTGATCAGCGCCGAAAACTACCAGAAACACAAGAGAAGCCGGATCTCTTGTTCCAGCTCAAACACAAAGCAGTGACGAGGTGCACAATTATAACCGTGAGCATGATGTAATTAGTGACTGATTCAGGTTTTGTAGATCAGTTACAGGAAAACTGAAGGCCGTGTGGATAAACCTTCAGAGTGCAACGCTGCTGCTGAGGGACGCTGCTCCAAGTCGGCTGGTCTAATGAGATCAGTCAGTGTGATGGTGGTCAGTTTGAAGATAATTCTGTGATGACGTGTATATGTTGGGCTTTATAGAGAGCGGGCGTGGAGCGATGGACAGTCTGCGTGGACGAGGCTGGTTTTAACAACAGTAAGAAAAGAGCGAGCAGAACGCTGAATGTGCACGGAGGAGCTGGAACTGTTGCTCATTTCTCAGCTCCAACTGTGGATCTTGAAAGTGCTCAAGCCTGGACTCATCAGAGACTGTTGTTTTTTTTAAAATAAATAGTCTAATTTATGAGTACAGTCCTGATTAGAACACTTGAAAACTGATTTTAATTAGAAGTAAATAAGAGTATGCCTGGATGAAAGAATAATTGCAGTTAATTACAATTTGGGTCACTTGTCCAGCAGCTCTTACTCACTGAAGTAGTTTCTGAGATCTGTGAACACAAACACATCAGTCCAACACACTGTGGCAGAGACAGGAACACAAGTACACCACAACCTATTTGAAGGTCAAATTCAACCAGCTAGCAGCTTAAATTTAAACAAGAGGTGAACCTGGCCAGAGGTGGTTGTGTGTCTGTGTGATGGACTGCCCACCTGTCCAGGATGTCCCCAGACTTCACCAAACACAAACTACACCATCAGCTACACGGTCCAGACACTCAGGCTGGCCATCACCTCTCCGTTACTTTGATCTACTGTCAGAAACACGGGAAAGTACCACAACTGCTTTTTCCTGTTTGGTGCTGTGAAGCAATCCAACACAAATCCATCAAATTCAACCACTGAAGATCAGCAAATCTTTGCCTTATGTCGTGTAAATGTGACCACTGGACCGTCCTCTGTATTTATTCACCTCAAACAACCAACTGTGCAGACCTGAACCTGGATGTTGTAGGAAGTGGAGACCATGTTGAAATGAAGCTCATTCCTGTGCTCACAGGACACATGCTGTCTGTCCACGTTCTGCATCGTGGAGCGAACAAGACGTGTTCATGGAGGTCTCCTCCAGCTGAGCTGCACACATGAGTGACAGACAATAAAATAATCATACGGCTCCTGTAGACTTGATGAATGTTACTGGATCTAATGCATTACATCTGTGANAGAGGTGCAACGAGCAGGACCGTCATCTGGCAAACAGTTGAGGCATCTTGATGAAAGGAAGTCGTCATATCGAACCTTTGTGAAGCACCAACATGCTGCAACGCCCCTTAAATGGAAGCAAAGCACCGTCATCTAAAATGAAGGCAGATAGAAAATGTCAGGAAGCCAACACCATCCCACTTCAAGTTAACACTCGGAACCAAATTCAGCTTTGATTCACTTAATTCAGTTAAGTTACTGTTCAATGGTCACAATTTCTCTTTAACATCAAGTTCTCATATAACTCAGAGCTACTGGTTGGTTTCAGCTCAACAGACTGAAAGACACTAAAACAGCTCGACAAGCTGCACTTAAAGACACTTTATAGGTTTGTCAAGACAAGATCTGCTGTCCATGGAGAGACAATGAACTGTTTTCTCTCCGGTCACAGTTTAAAGACACGTACAGTTTAATAGATCCTGACCTTCACCAACACATCGTTCTGACTGATTTCATTGTGGAGTCGAACATAAACACTCCTCAGAGTCACGACCCGAGAACAACAACTCACGAGTCAGGAGCCACAAGTCCAAAGACAAGAACAAGAAGTTCCAATTTAATACCAACAAGTCATGAGTCAAGAAAAACAAGTTCTAAGTCAAGACCAACCATTTGAAAGTTAAAACCAACAAGTCTAGAGTCTGGTCCAAGTCCCAAACTATAATTTGATTCCCAAACAAATAATGACACATTCCTCACCGGCCATTTGAAATATTTAAACAGAGTTACAATGAGAGTAAATCAGTGTAGAACACAAGAACTGGATGCTTCGTACATTCTGTATTTAATACTTTTTAAATACCAATCCATAAAAAAATATATTACATCGTTAAAAGTTGACAACTGAACCTCAAAGATTTAGCTGTGGTCTTTACTTTTAGTTGTTGAAGAACGTAGACAGAACAGATTACGATTAAAGTCAGCAGGTCAGTCCTCACCTCTGACCCGTCCCCTCTGCAGGACATCATGTGGACCCACAGTGGACCCACCGTGGACCCACCGTGGACACACCGTGGACCCACCGTGGACCCACCGTGGACCCACCGTGGACCCACCGTGGACCCACCGTGGACTCATCGTGGACAACCAGAGAGCATGTAACAAGAACGGGCTCATCTAAAACTTGAGGTATACAGTTCTGCCTTTGCTTTCTGTTTGCTTTCTTTCAGCTTCTAAATCAATTCCCTTATTC
>NW_007578104.1:416736-435848 GCF_000690725.1 Stegastes partitus | reverse complement strand
TGAACTGGAACAACCAGCTCTCAGCACCACTTATCAGACACTTACAAGGCAGACCTGAGATCCTTGTCCAGCAGTTTCACCACCATTCATGTGAGTGTTGGGTTGTGAACAAGCTTGGAGCCACGCGATTTGAGGATGAGAATAAATACCTGGGACATAAATTATAATTCTTCTAAATTATCCCTGGCAAGGAGACAGCATCGATTAGGATCTAACGCCTAACGACACTGTACTTTGCATCACTTACCACACTGTCACATACAGAGTTTTAGTTTATAAATCATTCGCTCTCACGTTGCGTTCTGAGCTCCATCACAGCTGGATCATATTTTACTATAAAAGTCTGATCCATTTACTAAAGTCAGGATATTTTTCCGTCATAAAAAGTTTGCAGCAGCGGCATCATTGTTCATAAAGACGCATTACAGAACGCATTTTTATGCAATGGGCTAAGAAGAGCAGAGCAACAGTGAAACACATTTTATTGTCCCATGACTTGCTGTCGTCAGATACATCATCAGATCTTCATCACACATGGGCAGAATTTTCAGTGTTAAAATCCTAAATAAACGACAGACAATCTGCCGGATTGATGAAGTTTTTTCCTCTTAAATATGCCATCATCTCTGCTCCTGGCCTATTGATACCCAAAATATGAACTGTACCAGCATCAGTCAACACACATCAGATGATAAGTAACATCGACTGCTGGACACCATGTGACCATCTGCACACAGCCTCTGCTCCTAAAAACAGTCCAGACCTCCACTTCCTGTCGGTGACGTGGTTTCTACCATCTGATCAGAGCCACTTCTGGCACAGACACAACATCAGCGTGTCACCAGAGCTTGCTGGGAAGAGCTTCTAATCTTCTAAATGATGCTCTTGTTATTTACACAAGGCACTAAAATCAATGCAGTAGCAATTTATTTCTGTCAAAATGCAACATGGAGCTCTTTATATCACAGCCAGGACAGAGAGAGAAGTTCTGGGGAACAAAAGGTGACAACAGAATGATATAAGAGGAAATGTTGAGATTATCAGGAGGACCTGGTGCAGACGAGCCAATAGGAGGAGGAGGCAGCTCGGTGGATAGCTGGAGAGGAAAAAAGTGGGAAAACAGATGTTAAAATGAGAGTGATGAGAGGGACGCTATTGTGGGTTGCCAGCAGATACTCAAACACACTCGGCGTGTTTACTCAGCCTGATGCAGTTACATGGAATAATATAGAATCGGCCGAGGCAGCAGCAGCCATTCATTCCTGCTACTCAGGGACACGCAGCCGTTCACAATAGCCCTGAATAAAATCAACAAGAACACACACACCCTGTCTCCTCCAAAAGCGTTCCCACTGCTGAGGTTACACTCGAACCGAGGCCGCTGATGAACAGGACCGAGACCTTTCTGAGCCACTGTACTAAAATTAGAGGACATCCTTCTGAAAGACTTGCCTCCGTATTGGTTCAGTTTAATGCGATGTGCTCATCATGGCGCCGCTCATGCCGCACAACTCCCTCCCTCCTGCAAAACACACGCAAAGCAAATGTTCACGGCGGCTCATGGTGGGGTGACGAATCGAAAACCTAATGAAATTCAGCCATCTTTATGCCCCTTATCCTGTCCGAGCTGTGTGTGGAAATGATTGAATACCATGCTGCAGCGCAGGTCAAACATAAAACAGAATAAGCAATAAGCAATGCTCCTCCACCTGTGGCTCTGCAAGCACATCCACCATCCATATTCAAAAGCACAACACAGAGCGCAGCGTGACTCAGCACACACACTGTAGCACTATGCTAATGTCAGAGTGTGTGTGTGTGTGCAGCAGCTTTATGGTCGGCCAGATGGACACACATCAAAGATTCGACCATTTACAGCAAATAGTTCTGCAGTTAGATTCTGCTGTTTGAGTTCAAAGTGACTTCAAACAGCAACATGGACTCTGTTGAGCGAGCGAATCCTCCTCAATAAACACATTTATGAACATTTAACTGTGGTTAAATCATCGAGGTAAAACAGCACACGGAGAGGACGATGGATGTGGAGGGAGCTGCAGCAAACTGCATCACAGAGGTGCAACGAGCAGGACCGTCATCTGGCAAACAGTTGAGGCATCTTGATGAAAGGAAGCCGTCATATCGAACCTTTGTGAAGCACCAGCTCGCTGCAACGGCCCTTAAATGGAAGCAAAGCGCCGTCATCTAAAATGAAGGCAGATCCACTGTGGACACACCGTGGACCCACCGTGGACACACCGTGGACCCACCGTGGACCCACAGTGGACAACCAGAGAGCACGTAACAAGAACGGGCTCATCTAAAACTTGAGGTATACAGTTCTGCCTTTGCTTTCTGTTTGCTTTCTTTCAGCTTCTAAATCAATTCCCTTATTCAAACAAGTGCTCGCACATCCTGGAGAGATGTTTGAGTTTAAACAGCGTTATGAGGAGCAGAACAACAGTTTACGTCCGGATCCAAAGCAACAGAGAGAATCCACACACTCTTCATTACAGCTCTACATTTGGTGGGAGACCATTTAAAAGGACAGCAGACCCCAAACTTTGATCCAAATGAGATGTTTGCTCCAGAATGACCACTCACCGCCCTCGCTGAGACAACAGGCCATCTGCCAACTCCCCAGAACCCTGATGATGGTCACGAATAGTCGATTCTGAAGATAAAAACGCCTCCCAACCTATCTCTCTCCCTAACACCCAGAAGTTCACACATAAGAATGAAATGAACAGTTTTAAATCCTAAAATTAAGGAAATCTAGCATCAGCGGAGTGATGATCTAACATCTGGATTCAGTCTTTGACAGCAGGTCATCAGGACCAGTGTTGAAGATCAGTTCACATCTGTTTGTGGAAGACCAACACAAACACCTTCTTCTGTCAGAGCAACAAAACACACAGAGAGACTCTGATCCTAGTCGTATATAAGTCTAATAGAATTTAGGCCAATCAGAGCTCGTTGAGCAGAAACACTCACCTGTAGATTTCTTGGAGAAGATCTCTGAAGAAGCTCCTTCGCCTGTTTGCCAAACCGCTCAACACTCTCCCCGACATGTTCCTACGCTGCCACCTCCCCTAATGTGACTCCACCCGATGATTCCTACCTTTGTCTGCGTCTCAGTTACTTCCTGGTCTGTTTCTATACTCACCTTGTTTTCTGGATGTTTGAGGCGGATCACAGCGGAGGAGGAGGTCGGGATCGCTGTTAAGTCTTCTCCACCGTACTTCTGATTATTCTTTTCTTTTCTCTCAAGCCCCTTTATGAGAAGGTTAAATCTGACTGTTGGGCCTCTTTTGCAGATTCACCCCGTCAGAGATCATCCTCTTCTTCCTTGGTGGGGAATCACTGTCGGAGGAGATCTCTAGTATTTTTCTGTAGCACCTTTTTAGCAAAGTTCTCTCTTTGCAGATCCTCCTCCGTCTCGGTGGGGAGGGAATGTCGAGGCTTCTTGTGCTTTAGTAGAGAATCAGCCCTCCTCTGTTTCAGCGGTGGCATTAGGGTGGATGTGTAATTATCGGTGGGGGGCTGCAGGGGGATTTTTGGAAGCTTGCTTGGGGGCAGACGCCTCCATTTTGGATGGTGGCTGGGGGGTAAACTGAGGAACTTTACAGGGTGGGTCGGAGATAAAAGTCTGAATTTTGGTGTTTGGCAGCGTGTTCGACATCTGGGTTGGGAAGGGTGGCTGCAGGAGGGATGTTTGATTCTTTGAGGGCGGCTGCGCTGCGGACGTCAAAGTTTTGAGGGGTGTTTAGGGGGTAGACCTCTGAATTATGGTGGATGGCTGCAGGTTGGAGGTCTGAGTCTTTGGGGGGGCTGGGGGATGTGCGTAGGGGGTTTGGAGGGCAGCTGCAGTGTGGACATCTGAATTTAAAAGGTTGAGGGTTAGATGTCCAATTTCTAAGGGCTGGCTGGAGGGTAGATGTCTGAACTTGGGAGAACCCTCTCCCCCCGTCTCCCCTCCTCACCGCTGTACCAACTGCTTCTAGTGACGACACAGAACCAATAAATGTTTTGTGTAGAACTATCATCGGTTCGGTTCACTGAGACACCTGCAGCTCACTTTCAAATACCAGTTGCCAAAAAAAAACAAAAAACTATAATATTAAATAGTTAAAAGCTGATAAATGAAACTCAAAGATGTGACTGTGGTCTTTACTTCTGTAGAAATACAAACAGCAGATGAAGATGAAAGTGGTGATCAGGTGGTCCGTCTGTCTCCAGGACATGGTGTGGACCCACCGTGTTCGGCCCGAGAGCACGTCACAAGAACGAGCTAATCTAAAAACTTAATGTGTACAGTTCTGCCTTTTTCTTTTCTAAACCTTCCAAAGGGCAGATAAACAGAGCAGGTTTGCTTTCTTTCAGCTTCTAAATCAATTCCCTTATTCAAACAAGTGCACGCACATCCTGGAGAGATGTTTGAGTTTAAACAGCTTATCAAATTTCCTGCTTCGGCACAACACAGCAAGACAGGAGAGTCTGTGAAGTTACATCTGCATTTAGAACAGTGTGCTACATCTCTAGCCAGGTTTACATCACTACACATCCCTAAATACCGTTCACAGGAAGGAGATCATGTGACAGCGGCCTGATGTCATTTTCCCAGTTTTGTACCTTTTTAGATTTCCAACCATCCAGCGGTTGTCTTTAAAAAAACAATCTTGCAGTAAAAGAAATCTAACGATGATTCATTTCAATCATTCGTTCACACAAAAGCTGTATTTTTCTGCATCAAAATATCAGCAGACCAACATTTGCCTGCAAAAAGCCCCCAGAACACACGGTCTGCATCCTATTTATCGTGCATGATTGAGCCGTTACACTGCAATTTGGTTGACATGAAGAAAAATGAGTTGCCTCGGCTGAAGCCACGACACATGACAGCCAGCGACCTCCGGGACTGTTTCCATCAAAGAGCTCAGATACACGTATGCACACATACTGGTACTTAGCACCGAGCATTCACCGGCTGAGAAGTCGAGGATCTCAGCGCTTTGCCACTAAAAATGAACAACAGATGTTCAATTACAGACTGGAGAACACTTTAGACGGCTGCACATTCAGACTACCACTGCTGTGCTAATGGGAGACTTTCGGCAGTTTCAACTCTCTAAATTTGGCCGTATGAATGTAAACCGGCACTTTCTGCACATTTGAATGCAAACATGATTCACGGGAGAAGCCGGGGGTCTGTTTGGCCTCCGAAAACCTTAACTAGTAATTGAATCTGGGCGTCAGTGTGACCAAATCCTACTTAACACCCTCCGCCACCCCTCTCCTCCCTTCATCTCTCCCTCCGATCCATCTGATGACTCCGGCAATCTGCGTGTCATGTACAATTAAGTGGATCTGAAGATGCAGAGAGGGAGACGAAATTTAAAGTGCTGTAGAAATTAGAAGCGATGAAGTGTGTGTGTGTGCCGACGGCGTCCCCGGTGGTTGGAGCTCTGACGCACCGTGGAAGTGACAACGTAGTGACAGGTTTCCTCTGATCAGGGCTGCAGACATGACAGAGCCGACTTTCTGACTCGTACTTCACCTCTCCAACACACATATTGAGGAGAAGCCCTGTGGCTGAGCGCTGCGCCGTCCCTCCTCCTCCTTCACTTCTGTGTTTTTTGTAGCCAACAGAATTTTTTTTGTTTGAAGAACCTCGACACTTTGAAGGCCAAAATTTTAGGAGCCTGAAGCGTACGGAGAGAAATTAGTGTCAAATGAGCCACGAGTAAAAAACACAACGCAAACGATTAAACACATGTAGAAATAAACACACTCGGATGAATTCCAGCACTGAAGATGTGAAGTATGTTTCCAGACTTCACAGGTATCACTACGTGTACATTTCCAGGGTATATGAAGGTCTGCACCTTGTCCTACATCGTTCACACACATCAGGGTCTTGTGTGGATTGTGTGACCCACAAATGTATGACGGGTTCTGGTGCTGGTGGAAAACCTGGAAGTCTTCTCAGTGCATGCATGTGAGATGTGAGAGTGTTTTCTGGTATTTGTTTTCATTTTTAGAGATGCATGTGTGTATCTGGTGGTTTTGGAGTTATGTTTCTGCTTTTGTTTCTGTATTTGGTGGTTTTATGTTTTATGGTGTGTTTCTACATTTGACTGTTTTGCCATGTTTCTGTTTGTTTTATGTTTTTGAGGTGTCAGGCTGTTTCTGTATTTACTTCTCTTGTCAGATTTTAGTGTTTTTTCCCCCAAATGTGTGAAAGTCTTTTCTATCAGTGAACATGTCTTCATTATTCTCTTGCGTTCTCTCGGTTTGCATGTTCTCACCATGCAGAGCATTCAGCCTTCAGCGCCACCAGCTTCAGGCATGTAGAGGTTGTTTCCTGTCCTTTATGATGCAGACATGCTCATCGACTGCCTCTGTGCCCTCACAACAACACTGTTAGCATCCATTTAAATTCTACATTAGCTTGTCCTTCGTGCTCTTCTTCTTCACTGCTGACTTATTCAGGTCGGTTTGTATAGATTTGTAAATCTGTTTCACATTTATTCAAACTGTTCTTTCTTTTTTTCTGAGACTATTTTTTATAGTCCGTTGCTCCACACACACATCAGGAAACTGAAGCCATGAACCCGGTTCTCTGCCGGCACGCCGACACACATAAACACACATAGATCAAATCCTCTCAGAGCCGGGGTCTCTCCCTCAGTGATAAATGTCAGCATCCCTCCTCCTGAACAGATATCGATGGTTATTTGGGCTTATTTCTCCAATCTGTTGTTCACCTCAGAACGGAGATGGAATCCATTTCTGCCTGGTTGGCAGCGAGGGTGACTGTAGGACAAGGTAATTTGGCTGCCTGGCACCCTCTAGTATCTCTCTGTCTGAGCTGCTGAGCTATCTCAGGCCCTATTTCCAAAGTTTACCTCAAACAAACAAGAGTGTGCACGCACAAAAAGCCCTCAGCTCTGTGCTCAGAGACGCACAAACTGGTCTTCAGCTGAAATGAAACAAAGTCCAGACACTCGGAGCAGTTGTTAAATTTGATCTGGCTTCAGTAAACAATCTCCTGCCCGAGGAGGGAAAAAAAAAGAAGACAAATAATAAAAACATTTTATTTTTGTCTGTCATTTCAGTTTACATCTTGTAAAGTTTTTATATATATATCAGATTTCAAAAGCAATTCAGACACTGAATCTTTCATTTCTTCACTAAAGCGTGTTCTGCTCAAGTTTTCTGGTTCCCACAAAAGTTGGAGAACAGAAATCCAAGACAAAGATTTGAAGAAATGTAGTGTCAGTGGTTTGTTGAGGAGGAGTGTAGTGTCCAAACAAAACCTATCTACAGAACCAGAGTAGATCTAATTGGTCCACAAGTAAACACGTATCTCATCCGAGCGCAGTGGAAGGCTGTCGAGGCAGGTTCAGATCCAAGCACAGCCCCTCTTCAAACACGGATCTGGAGCCCACATGTGTCAGCGGCAGCGTGAGGAAGATTGTCTGAGCTGAAGGAATCTATTTTACTAGCAGTGACTTCAGAGACTCAGAGTTTAAGGATCACTACCCCTTCGACTACTGTCACAGAGGAAACAGAGCGCATTATCAAGCAGTGGGAATACTGCTGGCCTCAGTGTGCCGGCTAGCACAGTGATAACACAGCTTAAAGGGAAACTACGCACAATCACAAATACCTCATAAATCCCATTTGTGTCGACGCAGTTCAGCAAAACTTACACAGGTTCACTTTAAATGTTTGAGGACTTTGGGTAAAGGCTGCAGAGCCGAGCAGCTCTTTGAACTCATTCAGGCACTTCAGTAGGAGTCTGGTCGAGCACCGCGGCCGCTGCTGAACGAAAACTGAAAGTGATTAGTACACAGGAGGCTTAAAAACAAATCAGTAAAATATCACAGATCATCACAGTAGTTACTGGTGCTGTAAACACGTCTGTGGATTTAAAAGCTGCACGACGTGCAGTTTGGCCGAGGAAGGAACAAAAGTGCATTTGGATAAAAGTGGAACGTGGTCCTGAGACATGAAATCCTTTTTGGAATAACACTGAACATCAGCAGCACCGATGCTATGATTCAGCTGCTTCCTTTGTCTGAAGCTGCTAAAGTGGAAGAGCAGCAGCAGAACCAGGGAAGCACGAAGGAATGCTACGACTAAGAAACGTTTGTGTGACACCGGGACAAACGAACCCATGTGCTGTCTGACGGGGGTTCTGATTGGCTGGCTGGCTCCACAGGTTCAGCGTTCAGTCACAGTTTCTACTCCTGCTAAATGTATTTTGGTTCGTTCAATCACAGTCTGATTGTGTTGTGCTGAAACTGCCACAAGGTTATCGAAAAAAATCATAGTGTCTTCCTGCTTGATGGGAAAACCAGAAGAGCAGGTAGAGAACGCAGATAAAATAAAGAAAGGGTGAAATATGTAGACAGTCATGTGGTAACCTACATGGGTTAGGGTTAGGGCCAACATGTGCTGCACGATGTGTGGTCTGCATCTTAAATATTCTAAAACAGGCTGCGCCTCTGGAGACGCTGTTGTGCGAGGCGGTGCAGATGGTGTTCATGAGCGAGCAGTGAATGATCTAAAGGGTTTCCCCGTTCTGCTGTTGAGGACAGACGTCGCTGGACACTGAAGCGCTGACAGCTCTCTGCATCCAAGGCACTTCCCACTGTGAGGACGGAGAGCGCTCACAGGTCGGTGGTGATGACGGGCGTGACACCGTGGATGAGCAGCGTGGGGCCCAGATCCTGAGTCAGCAGCTCCAGCTGGCGTAAATAGGCGCTGTAGCGGCGGGTGTCGGCTGGAGGTCGCGGCAAGTACAGGAAACGCACAGCAGGCGGGGGTCGGGCCTGATCCAGGATCAGCTGGTTGACGGCCGACAGGTAGTCGTCGGACAGGCGCGTGGCGTTGCTCGGGAAGCTGTTGACGTAATCGTCTTCGTTCTCCTCTTCCTCGTCGGCTCGCTTCTCCTCTGTTCCGCCGTCCGGGGATTGCGAGCGCTGCTTCTTGCCCCAGTCGTTCTGCCGCTGCCAGTGTAGCGCCACCTGCTGGTCCCAGGGCACGGTGTGGATCTGAGCTTTGATCCTCAGCTCTTTGAGCAGCTGGCCCAGCTTCTCCTCCGAGCCCCTCACGCTGCGTCCCTGCTCCACGCACAGGAAGAGGCGCAGCGTGGCCTTGCGCCAGGCTCTCACCATGTTGAGGATGCACGCCAGCTGCAGCAGGAACAGGGAGCAGGTGTCCACGTAGCTGCAGCTGTCTGGGCGCAGGAGGTTGACCGGCCACACGTCCACGTACACGGCTCCCTTCCCCGGAGAGGAGGAGGGCGGCGCCAGGGCCTGGGCTCGGTCAAAGTTGTTGAAGTGTCGAGCCAGAACCACGTTCTTCAGCATCTTCATGGCGTCGGCGATGATCGCCACGTACTCTTGAGGGCCGAGGACCTTCCCGTCCCCAAATTCACCGAAATCCGGTCTGTCACTGGACCCCCGCAGGGAGGCGAAGTGGAAGAGAGGAGGCTGCTCCAGCTCCTGGCCGGGGCCCGGGGGATCTGCAGACTGACTGGTGGACAGGGACGGATCAATCAGCTTGTCCTTTGGAAGACCGTCGTCATAGAAACCCAGGACGAGGGTGTTGGGACGCATTCCCCCTAGAAAGAGGAGAAGGAAGAGAAAAGAGAGACGAGGAACACGATGAGACGAGGCCACGTCGTCGGCTCTAAAGGATTTCTTTATCACCATCACTGATCATCAGTATTGATCTGTTGAGATGCTGAGTGAAAGGTGGGAGTAAAAGTTCCACCTGATGGAGAGAAAGAAAGAAAGAAATGTGAAGAAGACACGTGTTGGAGGGAGAACTGGGATGAAAGCCAAAGACAGATAAGAGGAAGACTGGCTGGAGTGAGACGTGAGTGACAGGACGGAGGACGACAACAAACAGCAGAGAGAAAAGTCACTACAAGTCCAGTTCTGTTGAAGTTTGGAGCAGAACAACAGGCACAGATACTAGCTTCCTGTTAAAACCGACAGTTAAAGAACAAAGAAATACGTTTTTTAAAATTCAGCCAATCCAACAGATAAAACAGAAACGTTCATGAACAACACATCAGCAGGGAAACAACCAGGTGGAACCTTTGAATGCACCTGCAGCTAAAGTGAGAACATGTTCAAGGACACGATGCTGTACCTGAGGTTGAAGCACTGAAAGCAATTGAAGTGGCGTTAAAGCTAAACGACATACAGAAGTGGACACGGCCGTGAAAACTGAACAGACTGAGGAGAGTGTTGGTGGTAAACAGAGCTGACATGGAATCACAGTGTGACGTTAGAGTGGCATTTACAACACAGATACCACACAGAGCTCCATTCTAAGTGTGAGGCGATGAAGTGTCGGGTTCATGTTCTCCCAGCAGTCGGCTGTAACATCAACCAACAGCGAACCAGTCGTTACACAAACAAAGAACACTGGAGGTTTTTCAACAGGCCGACAACGTCACGTTGAAAGAAAATCTCACAACATTGGTTGTAGAAGCAGATTACCGTAATATCTGGACTATAAGCCGCCACTTTTTTTGAGCGGTTGGGGTTTAACCACGGTTTTGGTTATTTTAACCTTTTTTTTTTTTGATTTTTTCTTTTTCCACGTTGGCCGCTTGCGGCTTGGTTCGTTCCCCCCTTGTTTTTTTTTTTAAGTTCGTTGGTTGGGGTTGTTTTTCGGTTGCTTTATTGTTTTGAGATTTCTGTTGTTTTTTTTTGGCCCTTCGGTTCCGGAATTTTGCCCGGTTTTTTTTTGCCTTTTTCGGTTGTTGGGTTCCGGCCGGAGGCCTTGACGGCCACAGGAGTCTTTGTCATGGTGGCTTATTGTCAGCTAAACTCCCACAGTGCTCTCAGTCGGACCCTCCTCAGGTCGCTGGACCTTAAACATAAACGAGCTGGAGTCCTTTATGTCATTAAACAGTAAGAGGCGCCCCCTGCTGGTGCAACCTGGTACTTTAGCTCATCTACTAACATTTTTTGACATGCACGCCCTCCGTCCTCTGTTTAGCCAACAGGTTTTATCTGAAGTTGATCGAATAACAATCATCATTAACATCCCTTGTTTGCTAAGACGTGTTTCTGACTTTAAGGTGGAACAGCTCAGCGGGGCTCTAACTGATTATGTCACTCATGTTTACAAGATAAAAAAAAGCTTGATTACCACCTGAGGGGTCTTCGGGACACTGTGTGCTGGTAATACTGACCTAGTCCCGAGATAAAGAGCAGATGCTGGACGCCGTGACGAACAGAGTCCGCCAGCGTCAGGTTGACAAAGGCCTTGATGTTTAGATGATCCACCAGGGACAGCCAGGAGTCATACTGGGACTGCAGAGGGTCGGATGGTAAAGTGTCTGGGAGGGAGGGAGGAGAAAAAAAAACCACTGTGATGTGAGGTAAGAAGTAGAGCTGACAGTTCAATAGAAGTGCTGCTGAGATGCAAAGAATGTGAAGGAAAGAGGAGGCCAAGGAGGAGAGCTAAACGAGTAAAAGGAGAGAGAAGAGAAGTCAGTGTGACAGAGCTGGATTAGAGGCAGAGTGAGAGAGATACGAGACAAGATGCTGAGATGTGGGAGGGCAAGAAAGAAAGAGGAAGACGCCGGCACGAATGACAGCCGAGACAGAATGTGAGCCGGAGCGAGGGATAGAGGGAAGCGCAAACAGGCAGACAGATGATCAATCATCCTAGAAAAACATCAGTACGTATGTGGAGAGTAAAGCAGAGGCCACGTCTACAGACTACTCCTGTGGAAGCTTCAGCCGTGTTTGGACCTCTTCAGCTTCTACCGCGGCTGTTCCCGTTGATAGATAAGCATTCTGCTCAGCTTTAAGGCAAACTGCTGCCAGACAAAGGCCAGAATAAATAAAGAGGAGCTGAGAGTGCTCACCAACAAACCGCACTTCAGTGTAATTACGTGAATGAATAACTCCTTCACATTTCTCCAGACCAAGTGTCTCGTCGAAGGGCCCTTCAGCAGCTAATGGACATATCGCTTTTTGCTGTGAAACACTCGGCGGATTTGGATTCTGAAGTGTCCATTCAGGACCGGTCTCTGCGTCCCACAAACCTTCCAGCGAAAACCCCCAAAAGACGAAGACGATCAATGACCCTGCTCCTTGAAAATCTGCTGGTGTGCGCCTCTGCACAAAAGAGAGGAGACGCCTCCCGAGCTTTGAGCGTGCGATTACTTCCCTCGAAATAAAACGGCAGCAGACGAGCCGATGTCACCGAGAAGGGTCCAGCATTCTAAACCGGACCGTTAAATGATGCGCCGCTCAATGTGAGACTTCACATCCTATTGCCAACAGGGAGGCATTTTTCTCATTCATATACTTAACGTATCTGGAAAAGATTGTACAGCCGTTCTGAACCGGTCCCAAATGAAAACACTTAAGTAAAGTGGTAGCGGCAGTATTTTTTCCCATTAAAGAGCAGTACAACAAATCACTATTAAAGTTTCAGCAATAATGTAAAAGTTTTGAGGTTAAAAACACAAAACAAGCTTTCAGATTTGTCACTGCCGCCTCTAAACATGATAATCATGTTAAATTATCCAAAAACTACATCCCACCACCATCTCTGATTTATTTTGCTCATAATTAATAGTCTCCCTCTCACACTGAGCGGGTTTGGATGAGAAATGATGCAGAAGTAAAGTTTCCTCTGATGCAGAAGTCGCTGGAGAAGGACGGGATTTATGAAAATAAAAAGCGGCTTCGTGTTTGGACGCCTGGATGTCCTTACTGAGGTCTCCCAGCTGGACGTGTCCCAGCACGTACAGGCCGCTCTTCTTGATGTCGTTGATGAAGGTGATGAGGCCAACGCTGCTGCGAGGGTTGGAAACCATCAGCAGGACCTGAGGCCTCCAGAACTTCACGTGGTCCTTCCTCACGTCCAGCATCAGCAAGTACTTACGCACCTGCAGGAGGGAAGAGAGACAGGATGTCACTGAGAGGAGTGTTTCCTTTAAAGCCTGTGGTCCATACATAGACTCCGGCTGCATGGTGTGTGATCTCAACATTATCACTGAGTCTGCAGGAAGTGTGACGTGACGTGAGGCAAACCAACACGCTAACACATCATGCTACTGGTTCACCTGCTCGTTAAGAGCAGAAAACGAGCACAGTTCTTATTTTCCATGACAAACCTGAAAGAGAAGACGTCTGATAGAATAACTGAATGCAATTGTTTGTTTGTTTTATGAGAAAGACTTCAGACTGAAACAGAAAGTGTGATGTCAGTTTCTGTACAGCAGCATCACTAGAACATCAGTCACCATGTACGATTCCAACATGTTGCTGATTAAAACGCTCCACTCTGTAAACATCCATCCATCATCTCTACACCTTAATCCTCACCAGGGTCATGGGGGGCGGAGCCTATCCCAGCTGACTCAGGGTGAAGGCAGGTTCACCTGGACAGGTAACCAGTCTATCACAGGGCTACACTTAGAGACAGACAACCAAGCACACTCACATTCACACCTACGGACAATTTACAATCACCAATTAACCTCAGCATGTTTCTGGACTGTGGGAGGAAGCCGGAGAACCCGGAGAGAACCCACGCTGCACGGGGAGAACATGGAGACTCCACGCAGAAAGATCCTGGGTGTCCTCACGGGGACGTGAACCAGCGACCTTCTAGCTGTGAGGCCACGGTGCTAACCACTGAGACACCTTGCAGCCCATTATAAAAACAGTTCATGTAAATTATTTGGTTTTAACTTTGGTCAGTCTGACATTAGAGAACTTATTTCACTCTATTCAGAGTAACATTTGGTCATACGCATGTTGGAGTTTCTACACGGCAGGAACTGAGTGGAGACCAGAAGCTTCTGTGTTAACTGATAAGCAAACGTTATTCTCGTCATCCAGTATGTGGAACTCCCAATTAGTCAGTCAGAGCTGATGAAGCCTCCTGGATGAAGGTGGAACGTCTTCAAGGAACTCCAGCAGGTCCAGCTGCTACCATTAAACTATGAGAATAGCCCTGAGCTGGAGGACTGAGGATCTTCACAGACATGAGCAAATGTTCACCAAGTGATTTGTTTTTGGCCCAAATTTGTGGGACGATATCTACATTCTAGATGATTTAAATCTCATTTTTATGCAGATTTATACGTTAGGAATACAACAGGATACAGCACAATACTGTGGAGATTAAAAAAACAACAACAACAAAACAGTGATCTTTTCATTTAAAGGTACAATAAAAAATATTTCTGATAAATATAAATTTAGCATCTCAGTGTGAGCCACTATCAGGCAGTTGTAAGGAAATATTTCAGCTACAGAAAGCTCGACGTCGAACCAAAACCAGGCGCTCTGTCTGCAGTGTCTGGTTGCCACTAAACAAAGCAACGATTGATTAGTTTGACCTTTGAAATCAGTACTCAGTGATCTTTGTATGACGAGTCCAAAGCCGGATCTGAATGCAATCAAAGCGGGAAACTATTCCGAACGCCTTCGTCAGTCGTACACCTTCTGAGGAAAGTTTCAAAGCATTTCCCATGTTTTGCTTTTTCCTTCTGAATGATTCTTGTCTCATTAAAGATTTATGTCATACTGCATACAAAAATATGTCTGACTTCTTCTGGCCATCATTATGCTGTTTCCATGGAGGGGCAGGATTTTGTATTGCAGTGAAAAATGAGCCCCAGTGAGAAAAAATGTGACAGAAGCTAAACGTGCCCAGAAACAGAGGTCTACAGGCATTAGTTTGACGTTTCAAACCCAGCGGCTGCATCCACCTCTTATACAGTCTGTGGTCCAGACCTGTGCTGATCATGTATGTAGGGTGGAGTTTCCAAAAAAAGAAAAAAAAGAGGTTCCTCTGCAGTTATCAGACACTCAGGCTCCAAACTTAAGTCCACTTTAATTACACGAGTCCCCAAAGGCCACGTCTGGAGGTGATTTCACTTCGGTTTTTAGTTTTTCTTTTAACTTTCTGTTACTTTTTTTACTTTTTCTTGCAAGATTATTGCAGGATTTTCATGAAGCAAGTAGAAATATGAATGTCTTGACTGTGTATGTTTAATGTCTGTTCTGTGCAGACAGGAGAGGAGACGTATAGGGATCATCATCAACACCAGGAACATGGGACCTAATACACGAGTTTTATATTTTTACATAGTTTGTTAAAGAAACCACTTTAGACACAAATGCTCACCAGCTTGAGACAGACACAGATAGACAGTTTTTAGCAAAGCATATTGTATAGTCAGTCAGAATTCAATGTACACACTCATCTCAGGAGGCTAATTAGAAGATATCTGTGGGATAGCAAGAATGCTACTAAACATACCACAGACAGGCCGATGACGGATTTTTTCTCATCGAACACGAAGGTTGGCAGACACGCAGTTAGAAATCAAATCTCACCATATGTTTCAATTTGTAGCTTTCCAGGGGGTTTCAATCACACAGCGGCACACACAACTATATCTGTTCACATCTCTTTTCCTGCTGGAACTCCGTAGACGGAACCTCGGCTTTTTAGTTAACGCAGATGAGAAGTCCTTATAATGAAAAAGCCACAGTTCTGTGACAACGGGAGAAACTTCATCTGCTGTGACTGAAAGCTCCACAGCAGCTTCTGAATGGTTTCTCAACTGCTGCTTCCAAGGTGAGGAATGAACTCCTCCTGACCCGGGTCGGGTGAAGGACTATTAGCCCGGGTGCTGTAGCATCCCGTCTTGGCTGTAACTTTACATCTTCCACACGGACATGAGGCTGATGTCGATCTTCTCATCTGACTCACACCGCGAAGGTGCGTTAGTCTACTTCCTAAAATGTCAAACTATTCCCTGGACGGCTCAGAACGTAACGCTGCGTATGTGCCTCGAGCCCATATGTATGCATGTGCCGCTGTATGGTGACCACGGGGACGTCTCTTATCAGGAAACAAATTACATCTGTAATCATCATCCCGTTGGGCTGTGAGGCTGTGGCAGGGACCAAAAGGTGTGTGTGTGTGTGTGTGTGTGTGTGTGTGTGTGTGTGTGTGTGTGTGTGTGTGTGTGTGTGTGTGTGTGTGTGTGTGTCATTCAGACTGTTAGTGGGAGAAACGAGCCTGTGTGTGATTGCTTATGAATATGCATTGAAGAGCCTGTGTGTATCAGTATGTATTACAATGCATGCTGTAGCAGCAGCGTCATTAGGATTCTGACGGTGCGCCGAGGAGGTGGCATCAAGGTGTCATTAAGGAAATGTAACCAAGTGGAACCAAACATTAGATCTAAACCTACAGTCTACTAGGAGTGATTAACGCTCACTTTATACCCTCATTGGGATTAATGACCACTGACTCAGTGACGACATGTCTCCATGTTAGCGCTGCAGCGACATTCATGGCTCTGACAGAAGAAGGGCGACTCCAGAGGAGACTTCTGGGTTTGGGTTTTTTTTCCACTTTTGAAAGTTCAACATTAACCCTTCGAAGCCCAAAACTTTCCTTTAATTCATCAAAGCTTCTTTGTTCCACATGTCTCAGCCATGATTCACAAAAGAGGTTGTAAAAAGGCAAATGTAATGTCTGCAGCACGTCACCATTGTTTCCAGGATCGGTAACACCTGCAGCTACTTAGAAAAATGACAATTCCAGGATTTTTCAATTTTTGTAAAAAGAGTAATTTCCAGACTATTGAGGCACCTGGATAGAAGCCACACCCACTAACTTTAAAAACCAGGTGTGTACATCTACAGGCTGCAGGTGTCCACGTTGGAACATGAGATATTTACACACAAAGAGGTTTAAATTAGCCGCAGCGTTCAAAGCGTGTGAAAGAAGCAGCAGCTTATAGTCCAGACATTACGGTAATCCAAAAAACAACCTTTTTCTTCTTTTTTTTTTTTTCCAGATTTACGTCACAAGTGTGTCATATTGCATAGAAGCCATTTATAAGGTCTCTCTGCTTCTGGCCACCGTTGTTCTGTTTCCATGGAGGTGCTGACTTTGTGACAGGAACAGAAATACCACAAACTGCTCAGAGTTCAGCGGGTTAGTGTTCCTGGTGTACCAGAAATGCTGAGGAGAAAGTCATGTCTGGCAAGAGCACACAGAGACGAGATGAAAAGAAAGAGATTTTCAGATGAGGGTGAGACAGAGCTGTAATTAGCCGGTTAAAGCAGTGAGAAGAAACACCTCCTAAATGGAAAAGTGTCACCTGAGAACGACTACAAATACTTTTAAATGACTTTCACCTTGACGATGCCTTTAATAGTCTGAGAACAACAAACTCCACTTTACGACTCCGCCTGAAAAGTCCTTCTTCTATACGTGAGTCTTAACAACACGAGTCCTGCTGAAGCTGCTGAGCTCATATTTGTCGATGCAGCCGTCGATCAGACATGAAGATGGAGCCGACATTATTTCCATCATAATCACAACTGTTTTCAGGCTCCTAACCCCTAATTTCTGGTTAAAGAAAACAAAAAACAAGATCCCAGAGGCAAAGTCCAACTGCCTCCACTCATCTAATCATCTCTCATCTCTTTATCTCTCCCGTCCCCGTCTTCCCATCAATCAGACTATCATCATCTCACTGTCGCTTCGCTCTCATCCATCACTTACTTTCTCCATCACTCATTCCCTCTCCCTGCATATATTCTGCCTCCTTCCTGCTCTTCTCCAGATACCATCAGCATTTCTAGCCTCAGTTCGTCTTCTTCTTCGCTCCTAAACGCCACCGACGGCTGCCTGTTATCTCCAGTTGTGTTTTATTGTTTGTTGCTGGTTGCCGTTGTGTCTTTCGTCCCCGGTTCAATGTCACCCAGTTGGCGCGCCGCCATACTGGCTGCTGCTGCTGGAGTGTATGTATGAGATAGGTACATGCACACGGCCGGCGTCTTCAGCCCGGGTCTATCAGCGTAATCATCCCACTGGGCCGGGCTCGCTGCCAGGGGTTTAGGCAGCGCTGCAGAGGGGAGGGACCAGACTGAGGCTCATTTGTAAAATGAGTATAAAAAGGTTTTAAGAGTTCTATTCAAAGTTCTTGGAAATAATAAACTCATTATCTAATAAACACATCCAGAACAATCCCACATTGCCGACTGCTGTTTATTCAGTGTAATAAGTGGATGCCAAATAAACTACTTTAATATTCCAACATGAAATGGGTTCGGTAAATAACGGGTATCTGTACCCGTCCTTGGCTCCAACAGACGCAGGTATCTGTCCAGTGGTGCTGTGGGTCCAGTAGGTCTGGTTCAGGAGTCCATCCGTGAGATGAACAAGAAATCCTGGTGTTAAAATCTAGAATTTAGACACAAACTCTAACATTAAAATGCCTTTCTGTACTTGTGTTTTACATCTGTCTAAACAGAATATCCTCCAGTGCTGATTGGCTGTTGCTCCTCATGTCTAACCAATCACACAGTAGAAGTACTGACGCATGCTTGTGACACGCACTGCCATCGATTTCATTCTTATGGTCTCTAAATGCTGAGCTTTTATGTTTATCTGGAGCATCAGAAACTTTTCTTGGATGCTTCCCAGGTTGTTGCTGCTGTGTCCTGCACCATCGTTGCTCCTTTCTTCAGCTCTGGTTGCTGCTGGTTCAGGTTCCTGGTAAACACAGCGCTACAGGTGCATTCAGAACTCTGGTTTCCTGTGAGATTCACCTGGTGCTGATACGTCTCATCAGCCATGTGTGGACTTGTTTGGCTCGAATGTAACAGATGCCCACAGACGTTAAAAGGCAAAGTCTCACCACTAGGACAGAAATGCAAAGATGGCGGTTGTACGACACACATCTGGCTCCTCCCCTCAAAAAGTAAACGTCAGGAAACGTCCAGCCAAAGACTGCTGCTGATGTCCCCGTCTGTGTTTTCTGTGATTTTTTATTGGTTTTATTGTGTGTTTTTACCTTTTTAAAAACACTTCCTGTCATCTGTTTTTTAATGTTTTCATCGTTGGTTTCTTGTGAACACTCTGTCAGCTGCTGATGAACAAACTCAAGGGACAAACAGTGAAGGTGGAGCTGAAGTGGTGGTGCTGCCCTGATGGAAGCACGGTGATGGTAGACTATGCAGATGCAGAGCAGAAGTTTAACCATGAGGAAAAGACACTTTTTAAACCTGACGTTGGTAAAAGTC
>NW_007578104.1:374854-415612 GCF_000690725.1 Stegastes partitus | reverse complement strand
CAGATGGAGAAGGAGATGAAGAGAACGGTGGAAGAAAATGGGCGGGGAGGGGAGGACGAGACGGAAAAGCGCAATAAGTTAAGTGGTTGTAATAATGTTCTGCCTCCTGACAAGCTACTGGCACACCCAGCCGCCCTCACCCTCCCTGCCCATAACCCCTGCCTGCAGCCTTGGCAGCGGTTCCCCTCGGCAGCGGGCCCTCCTGGCAGCACGGCCGCCTCTCCTTGAGAGCAACAGGCTCGCCAGATAGAGGACACGGAGGGCTGGATGATGTAAAGCACCGCGCGTGTGTTTGTGTCATAAATGTAGAGAGCTTTGCTGAGGGAATAGATGCAGATGTGTGTGTGTGTGTGTGTGTGTGTGTGTGTGTGTGTTTTGGTGTCTGCTAAGCCTGATATAAACATGATAGATAGCTGCTGTAGGAATGACAAGGCAGCATGTGTACGTGTGAGAAAAGAGAGAGAGGGAAAATGTGTGTTTGTCTCCTAAATGCAAAGCGATTGGCTGAGGGAGCGGCGGCGGTGGAGAGCAGTTTGTCTGTGTTTGTGTGTGTGTGTGTGTGTGTGTCTGCTTGTCTCTATAAACCTGATGGAACGATTGCTTGGCAGAGGTAGAGGCTCTTGTAAAGCTGAGGGGATGAGATTTTAGTTGCTATAGTAATGACAAGGCAGTATTGAGGGTGTGTGTGTGTCTGAATGCGCGCGTTTGTCAGACCTGGTGGAAAATGAGAGCCTGGCTGATGTAGCCCCAGCTGGAGGTGGGACTGAGGTAGTGAATCAGCAGAAGCAGCAGCAGCATGAAGGCGATGCTGGCCGAGGCGTAGATGGCGTTGATTAGGAACATCATGACGGCGCAGCCAATGATACCCAGCACGCAGGTATGCCAGGTGAAGTAGCGAAAGGTGGGCCTGGGGAGAAAGCAGGAGAGGTGGAGACGTGAATGATACATCAGGAAAAAAAAAAGAATGACTCATGAGGCCTCAGAATAGCCGCTGACGTTCAGGGTTTCACATATGTGCAGGAAGTGAGGTTTTATTCTGATGGAGGTACACTCTACAGGTGACAAACCACCACGAAGCCTCTTTGTTGGGTTATTTCACTATTACTATGAGACATCTGTGCCTGAATTACTTTTGCATATAAATGTGTACGTAGTTAATATAACTCATTTGCTTTTCTTTTTGCTTTAAAACAAAGATGACATGACAGAAGAACTGAGAATCTCTCCATTGCCATACCTGACAGTGCATTTAAAGGAAGCCTCTCTTTAAATCTTTCTACTTGTTTCTGAGGTTCGTCTTCACCTCTACAGGAGGCTGAATGTATTCACGTGTCTCAGACAGATTAAAGCTCCAACCACATGTTAAAACTGGCTTCCTGTAGGCCTGATATGGTTCTGTGATGCTAACACAAACACAGTGAGTGACTTTCTCATGTAGCGCGACGCTTCTGACTATAAAATGGAGATTTCCAGGTAATAAAGTGACACGACTTCTACATAGGTGGGCGGTAAAAGTGACGGTTCATTGATTAAAGTCCTTCAGACGGATACTTCAGAGAACACTGTCAGAAAAGCCTTTTGTTAGCTCCTAGCTCCCATATCACACCTCCGAGGAGAGACTTCACAAACTGCCAGTTCTTTACACTGAGAAGGATTTAAGAAAGCGCCGAGGAATTCAGCTGATATGAAATTAAGATTCTGCTAACACGCTTGTCCATCTACTTGAAATGTGTATCTCATATGAATGACTAACTTCCAGCAAGAGTGAAGAAATACATTTTCATTTCAGTCTGACTGACTACTGACCTTATTCTCACGCTATCGAGTCCGTTTTTAGAAAGCAACGGAAGATTATTTTAGTCAGGCACAGAATTATCGTTTGTTTTTCTCCTTTTCAGTCTCTAAACATTCCTGGAGTCTGACACCTCGTCAGCGTTCATGCTGTTTGTGGCATTAACAGATCTTATCTGCAATCTGATTTAATGATGACTTCTCAGGATGTCTGATACACCAGGGCCCTGCACTACGAAGCCAGATCAACAAACCAGGATATGTTTCAGAGCTCCAGCTTGACTAACCCTAACAACCGCACTCAGGATAACCGGTCCTATGTCGTGGTTATCAACCCAGGTTTGTCTTTTTACTTGAGCTGCAACCCTGGTGGTGTAAAAAGGACGTGGGAACAAATTAAGAACAAACATAAAAACAAATTCAAAGCAGTGTAGTAGGCTTATTAACGTGTCCTACAGATACAAGCTTTAATGCTAAAGTCAGTTTACTGTTGTGGCTGATGTTGGAATGGACAAAAAAACATCAAATAGCTTTGACATTGTCTGTAGCCACCTCCATCCTAACACTTCTTCTGTTTGCACCAGATTCCATATATATACACACACACACATATATATATATGCACACACACACACACACACACACATACATATATATATATATATATATATATATATATACATATCAACATACCATACCATCAACATACATATATATATCAACTTCAACATGATTAATTTGGAGTCACTCAAAACAAAAAGCGTCCTAAATGGTCAGTCTACTTACATTCAAACATGGTGAAATCTGATGATCAGTATGCTGTTTAAATGTGAACATGAGTTCCTTTAACTATCATCTGATTCTGTGAAAAGTAAAGACAAAGAACAGTTTCACTCGAGTGATGGAGCCATCTGGAGAAAGTCCCCGACACTGTTTCACATCGCTGCTGAATGTCGGTGTCACCTGAGAGCCTGAAGGCTTGTCCAGACACCTTTCTGCTCCTACACAAATGAAAAAGCTTCAGGAACATTTAACACACTTCACACTTGTTGACTGCATGAAGCACAACATATGAGCTACAGAAGATTTGCAGGGACCATAATAAGCACTGTTCTTGTTGCTCGGGGTCTCTACTGGCGTATAATTACACAGTTTAACGGTTCATTCTTTTATATTTTGTACTGGTCCCGTATGCAGCCCACTCAGTTCACCCTCAGTCTGCAGCAGGCTGTTGTAGCTCCTGGATCTCTAAGGCGGGCCTCCTGATGAGCCCATTCTGTTCTGACTGGCCAAGTTAAGGAAGCTGCCACTCCACAGACTTTACCTGGCTCAGGAGGCAACAGAAAAAACAATCAGATATGCCGGATTTCCCTTTCTTTTCTTGAAATTAACTCAAAATGTCAACTTGTCAAGTGCACCTGCATTGGTTGTAATGGAGGGCAGGTGGTGAGTCCTGTGGTTACACAACAATATCTATGAACAGCTGACCCCTGATCTATTCAGCAGCAACCTCAGGGGCTAAAGAGGGAAACCCACACAGTGGAAACCTCAAGCAAACTGTATATAATTACCTCAGTTTGTTTTTATGTTAAAGTGGAACAACTCTACTGAAAGTCACGTCTCAGCGCTGATTGGATTTTATGAAGTGTGATGATGGTAAATGTCAGGAATTTGGAATCAGTTGTCACTCATACAACTTTTTAGTTTTTAAAAACATTTTCTGCTGCCATTTGTTTTTGCCCAGAGTGACTTGGGTGTTGATTGTTAGCTCGTCGTACCTCTGGGGTTGATGTTCCTGTCTTGAATATTTACCATAAGAGTGCAGTCGTAATCGTTAGACTCAGGCTGTTTGTTTTTAATGACATCAGTTAGATTGTAAATGGATTAATATCAGCAACAAGGACACGTAGAACACCTGAAACCTTAATGTTGGTCTGCATCAACGACATCTGCCTTTTTCTCTTTTCCAGGAATAAAACTGTAGTTCCTTTGATGTCCAGCTCTGAAAGCAGCTTGATCCTCATAGACCTCTACGTTAAAGTGTTTAACTCCACAGCACAAACAAACATGTTCACCGATTGGTTTAAAAAAGGTTTTGGTCTCTACACCTAACTTCTCCTTTTATACCAACTGTATGAGGGACAAAGTTCTATATAAGCCCCCCATTTAGATTGTATTAAGGCAGGGGTCTCGAACTCCGGTCCTCGAGGGCCGCAATCCTGCAAGTTTTAGATGTTTCCTTCTTCCAACACACATGATTCAAATGATCAGCTCATCATCAAGCTCTGCAGAAGCTTGATAACCATCCTGATCATGTGAATCAGGTTTGCAGTTAAAACGAAAGGCATTGTGTGGTGCTGTCATGAAGAGACCACGACCCAAAGACTCAAGGTTCCAAATGCCTGTAAATAATCCAACAGGTGAGTTCTCCATCGTTACGTCTGTCTTTGCTATACAGACTATGGCAGGGGTGTCCAGTCCTGGTCCTGGACCTGGTCCTGGAGGGGCACAGTCCTGCCTGTTTTAGATGTCTTCCAGCACACCTGATTCAAATGATCAGGATGGTTATCAGGCTTCTGCAGAGCTTGATGATGAGCTGACAGACTGGGGGGCTTTTCTGTCAATATGCATTTCAGCAATATAATTAAACTGACATATTTTAAAAGGCCAGATTTTAACCACAAGTGATGTCTCAATCTCTGAGTTGGACAAACCATAATTAAAACGAAAATTCTCCACACGCATACCTGCGGAGTCGTTTCTTAATGCGCGACTTCACAGCAGCATCAAAACAAGGTGGAGTTAATGCTGGGACAAGATCAATTAAAACAAACAGCGCGCGCAGATAATAAGCTGCCGCCGCTCACTTCTTTAGACCTCTCAGGGTTTGTGTGCATGGGCTGGAATGCTTATATGAACGAGTGCATTAGCTCCGTTCACTATGCACATACATATACATATACATATATATGTGTGTGTGTGTGTGTGTGTGTGTGTGTCGTTTTTAAGTGAGAATGAGTTGAAGGGTCACAGAGTTTGGAGCTACACGGGGAGTGGAAGTGCTCACATTTTTGGCGGATCATGTAATTGACCCCAATTTCCCTGCAATAACTGATGCTCTGCGGATAAACAGTCATTAAAATAGTCCCAGCTGTAATTACACAGTGCAGCTCAAATGACTTGCCAGCTTCCTCCACAGATCCACTCAAAGATTCAGACTCTTCATAAGAGGCAAAAAGTGCCAACTGCTGAACACTACGTGGCAGGAAAGTAGGAATGTTTAGAGAGAACGGGATGGGAGGGGGCCAGACCACCAGGAAGCAGAGTTAGAGGAGAATCAGGTAAAGAAGCAGCCATGAGGTAGTCATTAGTGTTCCTGCTGGTCCAGCTTGTGCACAGGTCCAAAGTCAGACATTTAACAGCAAATATTTGGAAGCTCAAAGCGTCTGACAGCTTGTGCTGGGTTTGTAATGAGACAGTCTTTCTATGTAACCGAGACAATAAATGCAGCCCACTGGTTGAAAATATCAGTGGTGGCTCTTGAGTTTTACCGACATCCATCTGCGGTCATTCAGTGACACTTCATGGTTTGTCTTCCACTTCGGTGCAGAATTAATCTCTCAACAGCTATTTGATGACCTGCCTTGAAATTTGGTGTAAATATCCAACAAACTCAGAGGACGACTTCAGCGGTCAACCTGCTGGTAAAGTTAGCAACAGCTAATTACTGGGATGGGTGATTACTGCACGGTTATGTAATCTGGTGCAGATACAGTCATATGACCACCCTTGTTTTTTCAACTTCCTGTTCATTTTAATGCCTGGTACAAGTAAAGGTACATTTGTTTGGGCAAATATCATGATAACAACAAAAATAGCTCCTAAGAGTTTAATTTAAGGGCTGATATTTTGCATGTGCAGTGCTGTTTATAACCAGAAATGGCCTCTTATACAGTCTGGGAGTACAGTTTAGCTTTAGCATGCCAAATAGGACAAAGTATCATGAAATCAGCTGCATTTTTTGTCGTGTTCATTGTATTCTTCAGGTTATATACCTTTAGTGGTAACACGCAATAAAATAAACAAGAAATGGAAGAAGATAAGGGTGGTCTCATGATTTTGTCCATGACTGTATTTATGTTCGTGTGAGGTGGAGCTACAACATCTTTCACACCCAGAGCCATCATGAGGTCAGAGCTTTAACTGGTTCAATACTTGCTAATACCTTCAAAACTAATGACATGACCGATAGCTGCAGCTGCAGGATGTGTTTAATGTAAATCAGTGAATGCTAGTACGGTAAACATTAACAGCTGATGCTCTCGTTTGTGTTCAGGTCTGACGATTGTTAACATACAAGAACCTTCAAAATAGCTTTTTGGTTAAAAAAAAATAAATGTATGCACAGAGTGGTGCAGGTTGAAGAATAAACTTTTCTTTGTTGTCTTTTCCATATACTCCGTGATAGCAGCACCTCAAGAACATATTTGGCTTCTCTGCCTGGAACCATCTCGCACCTCATTGGCAGACATCGAACACAAAGCTGCTAATATCTATGATGTCATCACGTCTTAATGGGTGATAAGACAACAAATGCTCCGACTGTGGCGTTACAACAGGTGAAAACTGAAAAAGATGCAAAAGCACTTCCAGTTTCCATCCATCCATCATCTCTACACCTTCATCCTCACCAGGGTCATGGGGGGCGGAGTCTATCCCAGCTGACTCAGGCACAGGTGAAGGCAGGTTCACCTGGACAGGTAACCAGTCTATCACAGGGCTACACTTAGAGACAGACAACCAAGCACACTCACATTCACACCTACGGACAATTTACAATCACCAATTAACCTCAGCATGTTTCTGGACTGTGGGAGGAAGCCGGAGAACCCGGAGAGAACCCACGCTGCACGGGGAGAACATGGAGACTCCACGCAGGAAGATCCCGGGTGTCCTCACCGGGACGTGAACCAGCAACCTTCTAGCCGTGAGGTCACAGTGCTAACCACTGGGCCACCGTGCAGCTCTCACTTCCAGGTTGATTCAGAGGCTGTGCTCCTCTCCGCCTTCACCTTGCTGCTGTAGATCACTGCAGACTCTTCCATCCTGTTTTCAAGTTCAGACATTTGTTATTTTTACTTTTCACCAATAAAACGATGGGAGCAGGAATCATCATCATGGTGAAAGTGTCCTTTCTCAGCAAAATAATAAAAAACATACTCCTAAGCTATGTTACCACTTGTCCCTCTGGCACCCTTTGGCATACAGCATCACACCGGTTCGGCTGCTTAAAGTGAGCCGGCTCTGTGGAGTTTACTGATGGAAACACGGGATTTCTGGCTCTTTAAAATTCAAACTGTTGACTCTGCCATTTTCGGGAGTTTTATCTGCCTACTTTTAATGCCTATACGTTCTAGATAAGTTACAGAAATGTCGCCCTGTCAGCAGCCTCTAAAGGAGCAGCGGGATCACACGGGAAACTGAAAGTCGCCACTGAACTAATGAATGAGACGAATGAATGAGCTGGATGATTAGCAGCTCCTCAAGGCACAGACGGGCTCCGCTGCAGAGTTTACAGAATGACACTCTTAAGACTGTGGAGTAAAAGCCTCCTTTTGAAAGGAAGCAATAATAACATTCTTGGAATTGTAAAACATTCTTCAGAAAGCTTGATCTTATGAAAAGTGGATGACAACATCATGTTGTTGCTTCGGGCCGGTCCCAGCTTGTTCCCTCTCGTGCACTGTACAGACCTACTGCCTTCAAACTTTGCTTTTATGTCCTCTTCACTCGATCACTTAGCATCAGTGCAGCCCACAATTCTCTCATCTTATCCTTGTCTCCATCTCATCGGAGAGTGGGTGTAATTACAATAAAAGCTTGCCCACCCGGTCCGCCTTCCCCACCCATCTCTTTTGTCTCTGCGGCCCCTCCATGCAGTCACCTCGCTCTCACCCCTTCTCCCGTCGCTCTTGTTCTCCAGCAACTGATGTCACTTAGCTGACACAGCAAAAGCACCATGAAAAAAAAAAAAGCCGCCAATCAAGTCCTTAGACACATTAAGAAAAAGAAACGGAGAGCGATGAAGATTGAGAGAGGAGACCCGGCCTTCAGCCAAAAGACACGTCATAATTGAGGCGAAGCAGGGAGAAAACTTTGCCCTTCCTCAAACACACACACACCCAAAGGAAGGATGCCAGAAGATGCTGGTTCCTATAAGTGAGAGGTCAGTGAGTGTACGAGACGCTACGTCAGGCGACGCCTAGACACTGGCAACACCAGTGGAGGCTGCACTGACCTTAAGAAACCCAAGATCCTTGATACTGGATCAACCTGGTAACTTCCCCTCAGTGGAGTTTAATGTACGAGCTACCAGAACACCAGTGGACAACTGGGTCAACCTGAAGTCAGCCTACAAGGAAAACTCTCTGTGCAGTCTAACAAGGAAATCTAAGCATGATAACTTCTTTCCATCGTGTCTCTATGTTCTGACGGACTAGTTCCAGATACGTCTATTCTTGAGTTCTGGTTTCAGTTGGGGGTTTGTTGCTCCTCCCCCTCATTAGTGGTCCTTCAGGATATCAGTATGTGGAACTCCCAACCAGTCAGTCAGAGCTGATGAAGCCTCTTGGATGAGAGGTGGAACATCTTCAAGGAACTCCAGCAGGTCCAGTTGCTACGATTAGACCACCAGAATAACCCTGACCTGGAGGACTGAGGACCTCCACAGACATCATGTCTCTGTGGTCAACGATTAAAGCCTCCTGTGTTCTATCTCGTGTAAATGTGTCCGTCCTGTCTGTACAGAAGAAGAGTCGAGTGGATTTTCTCCTTGGTTTCACCTCTAAGTTGTTTTCTCACCTGACCTGACAGCGAGTTTCAGTTCAAACTACAAAAGACTTCTGTCTTACGACTGTCACTGTGTCAGATCAGACGATTCTAGTCATAAAGTCCGACCATGACTTGGCCTGCAGACATGTCCTCGACCATCATATCTTCACTACGTGATGTAATCAGAAAGGCGGTGCCACGGACCAGGTAAACAACCGACAGGAGCCGATGCAGTGTGTGAATGATGGTTTGGAAAAGCCTAAAAGACCAATAAATAAATAAAACAATACACCGTAGATGAGACGGTGGGTGGCACCATGACTACAGGTCGTCCATCCTTTAGTTGATCTTTGGCTTTGTTGTGTGTAAGGAAGAACATTCTCTGCTCTTATTGGTCCATATCCTTGAACATGCTCTTGGATGAGGCGAGAGACTGTAAAGAAATATTCTGACAGCCTCTTTTCTTGGTCAGGATGCTCAGAGGTGTTCCACATGTGACACAGGTTATCACCAACTATGATATACTAACAGTATCACATGAGTGTAAAGCCCTCTGAGGTAAACTCGTGATCTTGGACTGGACCTTTAGGTCAGCTTGCTTTAGGAAGAAATACTACAGTACTGAAGTATTTTGTACGATGCTGAACATAATAGCTTGAACCAGCAGCGGACTGAGTCACCACTCAGCTGAAGGCTGCATTCAGGATGGGAGGCAGAGTGTCGTGGCATTTTAAACTGGGACGTGTTCATTTATTGATTCTGGAGTGCATCTGAATCGAGATGTGGAACTGAAAGATATGTACAAGGGGTCATCCTGTGGACAATACAGGATCAGCCTTTTGTATAAAATCTTGTAGCTTGATAAGCGTTTTAACCCAACGTGACACAGAACTTACATCAGCGCATAATATTCGATGTATTTTTCAATGCACTGAAGCCTCGGCTGGCCTGGGTTTATTGCTCTAGCCGAGGTGGGCTGATTTCACTATTTCCTGCTTTTGTCTGTGATTTTAAATTACCGACTTTTCGCTCTCTACTCCAGCCTCCCACAGACTTTCAGTCAAGTCCCAACACCTGCTGCACTTCCAGAATTCTAGGCTAGAGAGACACTTTGCTATAAAAACATATACCTCGGACTCAGTGGCGGCTTGTGAACCTTTTTGGTCACAGTCTGCAAATGATCTTTTATTTTAAATCAGAAATTAGAATTTGAGTAACATCAGGCACAACTATTTACAGGGATGCAGCTGCTCTACCTTTGGAGGATGTTCTTCTCTCTTTCTGCTCTGCAAACTTCTGGATTACTGTTTGGTTGAAGTCACTCATCTCTGTGTGAGCAGCCGTTTCTCCTGACAGCCGGCCGATGCATTAACTCACCACCACTGAATCTAGTGGACGAGCGATGGGAAAGGCCGCGTAACGTCAGTCGTAAGAAGGTCAAAGGATAGTTTTGATATCCAACCACAGAAGATAAAAGCAAATGAAGACGAAATTAATTGGCTCACAGCAAAAGTGGGCGGGTCTGGGAGAAAATCTGCAGCTGCCAATCAGAGCCCAGGCTGAGGTCACATGATCACCAAAAGTTTGTCGAGCTACATAAACACTCATTTGGCCGACGCTCCGCATCCAGGAAGTGTAAAAATGAGTCTTTAAACGTTCAGTAAAGACTAATTTAATACTAATTTAAAATCTCTCCATAGTACAAATATTGTTAATATGGCAACAGAACATGAACATTATTTTACATTTTATTATCATTTTGTTAATTCAAATTCAGTATTGCGTTAGAGAACTACTTTTATCTGGTCGTTAGCTGTGGGGCGGCGACGCTGAGCCCCGGATTGACCAGCCGACACTGCTTGGACGTAGTTGGAGCTGTTTACTGTTGCTGAGTCTCAGTCAGTGTGACGAGGTTCAGGTTCAGAGTGAAACCGGACCGACTACTCATCAACTCATCAGCTCAGACTGTAGAATAAAGGACAAAGTAAAAACAATCTTTGTCAAAACAAGACCCTGCAAGCGTAGCACATGGGCTGGAGCACAGTGTTGCTGCAACATGACCAGCTCTGTGGACCCACTCCCTACTTTAATAGTGACAATTAATTTCTAAGCTAATCAAAAAATAAAGATTCTATATTTTCAGATGATTATACACTAATGAAAGCCTAATTATGAATATTAAATTCCAGTTCTGGCAATATATCTCCCTAAACCCTGTACACTGGACCTTTAAACTAATTACTGAGCGTTTCATATCCTCTAATTTGCTTGTGGCTAAGATGGCATCTGAAAGCTTGAGATCTTTCTGAAAACCAAAAGCGATAAGACGTTTAATCAACCACCGTGTAAGTCAGGTTCAACCTCGGGCCGACATGATCCAGGATCTTAAAAGAGCGCTCCAGTTATTATGTATTACACTTCCAGACAGACAAAGAAAAGTCCAAATCACACCTGCAGAAGCTGATATATCCTAGATTTGAACACCTGGACTCCTACATACGGGGCAACCTCCAAAACAATGAACCTGCTTCCAATGCGACCCAACCAACCCAACCAAACCCAAAGTGGAAACACCTTTAATTACTCAGAACTTTAAGCCTCAACACATTTTAAACGGATGAGTTTTATAACATTTCAACCTTTGTACAGGTGTCAGGAACAGGAAAATTACATACAGAGGCTAAAATCCTGTTTTGTCTGCGGCTGTATGTTTATTACTGCTGTAGCTTTGGACATTTCAACATGGAGGTCTGCGGGGAGGACTCGCTGTTGCTGCCAGCCTCAAGTAGCTATTCAAAGAACTCAAGCACTTCTGCGTTGGCTCCATTTTTCAGCCACTGGGGTTGCAGCTTGGTAAATGCCAGCATCGCTTTACTTCCCACAATCTCAGCTAAATAAAATAAATGCACAGGCCAAGCCGAGGAACACAGATGGTCACACAGGTTATGTTCTTGGACTAGAAAAGAAGACGTTATACAACAGCTACAGGCTGGGCGGTGCTGAGATGTCTTCAACAAGAAACAACTGATTTGTAAAGAGTGCTCCTTTGCTGTAACACAACATGAGCCAAAAAAAGAGAGACAGCTTTAAAAAACCTTGATCTAAATGTCTGGTCAGAAGTGATTCAGGAACCTTTATCCTCAACCACCACCGTGTCGTACTCTCCGTCAGCCGATAAGGATTCTCTAACAGCCCATTTTCTCTCATCCATCCAGACGCAGTTGATGATCCATCTGGATGTTTACACCCCCCCTCCAATCTCATTTAATAACACAGCCCTGTCAAATCCCTCTGACTCATATTTGGACAAAGGGCCCAGCAGAGGACAAAGCTTTTGTTTCTGGAGCTAATGGTTCAGCTGGTCAATTCACACATTACAACAAACGCAATCAAAGTGGCTGAAGAGAATACCGCTGTAATTTGGACATCAGATGGCACAAAGCTGGTAAAAGTGAAAAAAAAACTGTGTGTTTCTGTTGAGAAGCCAGCTTCGGTCTGACTGAAGGTCATCGCATCTGTGAGCTCCACGCTTTCCACAAACATCCTCTGGCATCAGTGTGGAGCGCTCAGTTGTGTCCTGAATGCTGGCCAGTGACCCTGTGTGTACATGCTTTACGTACGTTGTGTGCTCATGCGTGTTAAAGCCACTCGTCCAAGTGGTCGGGGCTCGTGCAGCATCAGCAGCAGGACACGCAGCACCCCCCGAGGAACACTCCATGCAGCTGGAGCCGTCGCTGATAAAGCAGCAGCCAGCACAAGCCTCTTCGCATAAAGCGCACACATAGAGATAAAACTGCAAACACACACATGAAGGGAAACACAGGCAAGCACGCACACACAGATACTCCAAGAAGCACATGCACTCACACATCAGTGATCAGAAAACAGACAGATAAACACCCAGGCTCCAAAATTGCATACCTTCACTCCCTTGTTGTACACTCATTGTGCACATACACAAACACACACAAATATACAGACACACTTAACAAGCAGGCATCTTTTCCGCTACATCATAATTTCAGCCCCTTCCCTCCCCTACACAACAGCAAATTTAAGGGAAAGGGAAATATTTCTGCTAAATTAGTTATGCTAATTACAGAGCAGTTCTCAGGGGGAGAGACGGCGCTAAATGGCTTTTAATTCTTTTCGCCTGGAAAGAGATGTGGGAGAGAGCCAGACAGAAAGCGGAGAGAAAGAAGCACAGAACACAAGAAAAAAAATAAATTAAAAATTAAACCAATAAACACATAAACAACTAGCGTTAAAATTTGCCCGGTGACACAGCAACAGTGAACTAACAGAATTAGCAGCTCAGGGGAGGAGGGAGGAGGCCCAAAGCAGGCGGCCGGCCAGACAACAAGTCGCCTTATCAGCTCCGGGGGCCCCGGGTCCCTTGGCCGACGGGGAGAGCAGAGAAAAGTTTTGCGGCTAACTTTGTGTCCTGTAGCTTTTGCCAGCGGTCAAACAGTGATAACGAGGCATGAGCAGATAGCACACAGCAGCGTACATGGAAGGCACCAGAGGAAACACTGGGTTCTGTTTCACACAGAGCCTTATTAATTCTCTTACACTCACTCTTCAACAACCAGTTTTCCACTTAAGTATACGCTGTGTACTGGTGTCGACAGCGCACTCCTGTGGCAGTCAGGCACCGCAACTTGGAAATCATATAAGATAATATATACCTCTGTCAGATACTCTGACCAGTGTTTTTAATCTTTACAACAACCAAAAACTACTCTGTTAGATTTAATTCAAGCAACATACGAGGAGTGTCAGAAAAGTTCCAGGACTGGTGTCACAAGAGATCTATTCCAAACCCAAACTACAAACTCTGAGTTTCTCCTTCAGACCATCAACCAGCTCGTCTACAGAGGTCCTGCAGCGTTTGCTTCGTCCAGAAGAGGCAGAGTTGCATCAGGACCAGTGGAGGCTGCGTCACCATGACAACCTGCTCACAGCGCCCTGAGCATCCCACAGCTCCTGCTGAGAAGAACATCTCCTCCCTACTCACCCCACCTGGCTCCCTGGGGTTGGTTTCTCCTCCCCAAGCTCAAGGGCTCATCAAGGAGACCCGTTTAGAAGATGTGGACGACATCAAGATGGCTGTGAGGACGGAGCTGAGAGGATCCTGAAGAATCCTTCCAGGAGTGAAGAGAAGGCTGGAGGAGGGTGGTAGACTCCAGGAGGAGTACTGGGACGGGGACCACTGGTAGTTTGTAGTTTGGATTTGAGATATATCTTCTGTGAAGCCAGTCCTGGAACTTTTCTGACACACTTCGTTCAACCAAGTTTTCACTTTTTCCTCCTTTGAAAACTCTTGTGTGACTTTGGCTGCTTGCTCTGAATGATGATCATTCTGGAATAGTCCTCCAGACAGAGATTCATGCTGTTGGTGTGTTCACAGGCGTTCACGGTGCCTGAAATGTCATCTGTTTAACAGTATTTGCACTCATGCAGCCCCATATTCTGATTCTGATTCTGATATTGTCACACTCTCATCGATGTGCTTCACTGCCAGGACGATGCATTCACTGTGGTCGTCCTGGTTAGGGTCACACCAAAGACACTGGACTCCATCTGAGCTGAACAGATGTGTTCCCAATCCTCATTAGCCTTCTGTTAATGATATTCTTTGATGTTGTTTATTAAAGCTGACATCATCTGTCCTTCTTACGGTCTAAGCTGTCACAGGAACTCTGGTTTCCACTGATAACCCTTGTGCCAAGTCTGACACACCTCACTGTCTGTGTGTCACAGTTCCATTGTGCAGGTATCACCACTTCAGGAGGAAGGCTATGGAGCGTCCATGAGTCGACTATGACTCGTTCTGTACCTGCTCAGATCTATTTCCACTGATTTTCAGTTGGTCACTGATCTTCCTGCATCCTTTTCCATCATTATGAAGTCTCACCCTCAGATGTTTTTGTGACAGTTTTTTAAATCGTGGAGCCACGATGCCGACAGACACACCCAAAGCTAAATAAAAGTTCTGTTCATGTCATTCTATGGCTGCGTGTGAATAACGTCATGGTAGCAGGCTAACTGGAAATCACAGATGTACTCGGCTTTGTTTGAATGATCACGTTTTCTAACTTGTGTCAGCGATTAGAGGTGTTGGTGTTTAGCATTTCAGGTGATATTAGATTACCGTATGTGGTTCCGTAGTTCATCATGAAAACACTCCCACCATGTAGCTGCATGTCAGGTTTACAAGCACTGAAGTCTGATTAAGAGAGAACTGACATGTTTGATACACGATGACTTGACTGGAAGCAAAATCATCTCTGCGTCTCAGTTGATGGATCTGTGAGGCATAAATGCTCCCATTCAACATGAAATAAAGGAAGCAGCTGTTGTCAAAGAGCATCCTCTAACAGGTGAGTCAGTTCCCTCCTGCCCTGCGAATGCCCTGAAGCCAGGCGTTCAATCGATAAATTGCTCTCGTGGAGTAAGACAAGACTACAGTCGTGGTGCACAGCTCCGATACGCAGCCATCAGTTCAATCTACTCACATCACCCGACCAAATGTTGGCAGAACAGCTGAATAAATCCCACTGGGCTGAGAATCAATATTACAGGAAGCTCTCATCAAACAGAGAATGACTTTTGCACCTCTCTGTTTTCCAGATGTATAGTATGTTGACACCGTTTGCTGCTGTAGCCTGATTTCAGCTTCACTTGACTGATGCGTCCTTGATGTGGGAAGCTGCAAGTGTTCTCACATGTCTTACGATTCATTTTCAGCTATCACTGCAGAGGAATACATAACGCAGAAATGCAGCGCTGGAGGCAATCTGTCACAACAATAAAGCGATATACGGTGTTTAAACAGTTTCTCTCCTCCATAACAAATAAAAACAGTTGCAGTTATCACGTCTGAAATGTATTTCAAAGCTAGTGGAGAAGGTACATCTTTAGAGAAAAAAAAAACTGGTTATTGGATTTTGGAAGATATTTCCTGTGTGACACCATCAACGCCTCGCACAAAAAATACAGAGTGAGTCATAAAAAGTTGCCGAGTGAATCAAATGCTAAACTCTGGCTGTGTCATGATATCATCGAGCGATGTGCATGTACACCGGGTAAGCAGGTTATGATACCGGGCTGCGAAAATGGCTTCAGGGAGCTTTTATAAATCAGGATCATTGCAAGTGTCCTGGGAATACAAACAACACACACAAACATTGTAAATTTAAATCTCTAAGCGTCTCCACGCGCTGTTACCTGAACATCCAGTTCAGGCTGTGCCCCCACAAAAACAAACACACTTTTATTGTCGGTCCCTCTCCAATACGGGGCTATAAGCAGTGGCCAGTTTTATGTCTTTTAATTAGTATACCGTCGCTATAGCAGCATCCAGCTGGCAAACAACCACCTCCTTACACACACATACATAAACAATGGAGGAGGTAGGCAAGACAAAGGGAGGGGAGTGTGTTCAGTGAGGAAAAGAATCACAGTGACAACACGGGCCTCCGTTATGACAGGGAAACTGTGTGTGTGTGTGTGTGTGTGTGTGTGCGTGTGTGTGTGCATGTGCGCGTGTGCGATAAGTGACGCATGTACCTGAAATTAGGTGCAGAGGCCCATTCTAGGGCGAGGCAAGCCAAGTCCACGGCAGCATACACCAGCAGGAAGAAAATGGTCACAATACTGGCGATGGTGTTGAGCTTTCCTGAAAATAGCACCAGCTAGAAAGAAAGCAAGAGCAAAACAAAGGGAGAGGCAGAGAGAGGGGGAACAGAGAGAGACGAGGATTAACATTCACAGCAACACGTCATCCCAAAGTTGGACAGAACAGTGGAGCTGGAGTATGAAGTCAAGCGTGTGATCTGCATGTTCATGTGGGCTTTGGCTGAAAATAAATTGAAGATCTTTTCTAAGCAACTTCACCAAGTGTTTACCTCACTGTCAGGTTCCTGCACTGGCAAAAGCAACAGGTTAAACATGAGACAAATGCAGCCAGGTTGTCTAAAACAGTTCTTGTTCTCTAACAGCCAGCGCAAGAAGAGATGGAACATGCCATACAAGATTGGTTAACCTCTTAGTTTGACAAATCTGAGCTGTGGAACGGGTCCAAAATCACCAGAAGAATGTGTAAAACGTTGTAAATATATAGTTTGATTCTAACACAGGGACTCTACGTTGGCTGCTAACGAGGCCAGCAGTTCCACACATTTTCAAGTTAGAGATCTCCAGGTAATTGAGTCCATTTGTGTCCCCAGAACCCTCTGTTAGACACGATTATCCGGCTGCACTGTGGTTAAGAGGTCACGGCGAGGACAGATTCGACCACCACCTAGGGAGCAAGACACTGCTGAAATTAAATTGTTCTACATTTTGCTGGCGACCGTGGGAGGACCACAGGTGGTCTCCTGGCTCCACTTTGGAAGCTAATGATTGAGGCTAATGTTCAGTTTTAATTAGGATGGTGTGTGCGTTGCTGTTGGGCTGCACGCGGTCAGCTACATCAGGTGCCTGACAGCACGGCCAAGAGCAGCTACATTTCAGATTCTCAGCGGCTGCTTTGGAGGCAGAGTCGTACGTGTAATAATAATGACAGCACACGGATGTATGAGCTTCACCTCCTCAGACAGAGGTGCAGTCGCTGGCTTCTAATAGGGGAGGGAAGTGATGACCTCATTATAAGCACTGCTCCCTGCCGTGTTCTCTGACATCAGAACGTGTGAACATGACCCTGTGTAAGTCACTGCGACTCAGCGAGGAGGAGGAACGAGAGCAGCAGGAAATTCCTCTGCTTCACCTGAATGTGATGTTGGTGCCATAACAGCCGTCTGCTCATCATCATTAATTACAGACACATCTCACACCGCACGGAGCAAATACTCAACTAGAATTACGTCTCTTAAAGTTATATCAATGAACATTTCAGATTCTTCAGGGTAGAAGTACCAGCTATGGACATCTGACAAGGCCATGAAGTGAATGTTTGTACAAAGGCTCAAACTAGTGTTTATGGAAACCTATCAAATGGAGGTCCAATATTCTCCACTGTTCTGGTTTGGTCTCGCTCAGACACAAAAACATGCTGATCAGCCTCAGCCTGCAGAATATTGTGCCCCCAAAACGGCCCAAACCAAGGTGGGTGGTACGTGTCCAGGTGATATCCACACGAGTGCCACGCTTCCCCAAAGACGGTGAACGTTGTTCAGATCACCTGTTAGTGGTTCAAATGTTGTGGCTCATCGGTAAGTATCTGTACGGTGGCCGACGGGGGCAAATGGCGTACATATACACCAACGAGCAGCAAAAGGAAAACGCTGCATATCCAGTCACACAACAGAAGTGCCCTCTATAGGCCTCTAGGGGCAGTAGTGAGCTGTTCACCGGAGAGGCAGACGGCGGTGAGCGAGACAGGTGACGTTAGTTGAAGGAAAAGCTGCAGGAAAAGGTTTGTATTCTCTGGTCTCCATGAGAACACAGGGAGGTGGCAGTAAAACACCCCGTCAGCACCAGATAATCACAATGACTGGAAAGATAAAGACGTAAACACTGCCCCTAGAGGCCTGGAGCACTTCTGTTGTGTGCAGCGTTTTGTTTTTGCGGTGCGTTTCTCTTTGTGCACATCATTTTCCCCCGTCAGCCACCGTACATCTGCCTCTTAAGCTGCTGAATGTTTAACTGAATGCTAACAGTGACATTTCAGACCAGGTGTCCCAAAAACAACAAAGAAGACTAACATTATCCTGGAGCTGCTCAGTGCAGCTGCATAAAGCGGAAATGTGAATCTCTGTGGGTTTGTTCACGCTTCCAGGTTTCCATATATAACAAACCAGCTGGTTTGGGTGCTGTGGGCATTTCTGTATTCTCCTTCAGAATCGAGTAGAGTCGTTTTACAGTCAGAGTCGTAGGTGAGCTGGTGTGCTAAAGCTGCAGTGAGTTAGCGACAGCTACATCTTCGCCATTTTAAGGCAGGGAGAGACTGTTCTCATGGAAAACACTTCTGAATGTGTGACTCTGATACAAGGAGAGAGCCTTCATTGATTTCTATTGTTGCTGATCAATAACACAATCAGATATGTTCATGTCCCGTATACCTGACTGGTACTGTTTTCTGTATCGTACAACTCCACTGAAGATATCAAAACTATGAAGTAACACGTGTGACACAACAAAATGCTTTAAATTGAACTTTGTTGAGAGTCTATGGTTGTATTCCTATAAACACACACATCTGCATCTGAGCAATACTTTCTGCTTAATTTTTCTTTTCCTGAAATCTCTGATGTACTTGAGTTGAAACAAACCACAGAATGTTAACATGACTGACCCACATCAGCTGAAGTCCATCACTGGAGCTGACTGCACTCTGCTGTAATGTGGTAATATGCTCTATGCACTCTGTTTCTATCAGCACGCAAGCTGCAGTGAGCCTGGCCGTTCATTTAGGGTGTAAATTACATTAAATGCCAACAATATTCATTGAAGAGAACTGTTTGAATTAAGGTTCAGAAGCGGCCAGCGTCCTCGTCGCTGCCTTTCATTCACATGGAGCACACTCTCACTTTGGTGGAGGAACAGCGTGAAGCTCTTTAAGGCAAAGGCCATCATTATCTCTTCTGCGCAGAATGAAAACTTTTTGTGTACATTTCATAATCATAATCAAGTTTTTTTTTTTTCATGCTGCAGAGACTGACGACACAGAACAAGAACTAGCGGACTGTAAAACCACAGAACTCTCCAATTATCGCGTGTTTTACGACTGGCTGCGTAGAAACTCCACTGGATTTGGAACATACTGTTTTCTCGGGCTCAAGGGCACATCCTCGGTATTTATAGAGGCCAGAGTAGCGCTGTGATCACTAACTTTGTGACCATGAGGCAGAAGTAAACTGGAAAAGGAGAGTGAGGAGAGACGGTAATGATAGGGAATTGAGATTAATGATGTCACATTATTGACAGGCGGTCAGAAGGAGAGAGAAAACGACATGAGACGAACCGAAGGAGTAGCGAGGATGGGGAAGGGCAGAGGAGGGGAGAAGATGAGACGGAGAGAAGAGAGAGAAAGACAAATGAAAAAGAGGAAGCGAGCAGGAGAGCATCTCTGACCTCTGGCAGTCAAAGTCAGTGGGTGTCTCTCCAGCGCTCCCCTGGGAGCCGGCTCGACCGGAGCATTAATTAGCCATTAACTCAGTCACAAGCCAGCCTGGACGCCCGCTGTGACGGCGCGCCGACTGTGTGCACGCTGGATCTCTCCTGGGTGATCCCTGTGTGCTGATCTAAATGACTGTTTTTATGGGGAAGCGGTGTGAATAAATGGCCGTACATTTCTCCGTGAAAACTGAGCGCACACCGATGCTTTTATTAAAACAGGAGAATGGAGATGAAACGGCTCAGTCACACTGTGGACCACGGAGCCGGTGCTTCCCAGAAACGTCTCCGGGTAACAATCGGGTGTTTGGGTTCAGACGCAGCCTGGCTAATGACGAGAGAGGAAACAGTTAATGCATGTTTCATAAAATAGTTCAGTTCAGAAGCAACCATTAACATTTAAGCAATTAGCTGCCGGACTGGCTGAGTTTCATGTAACAGTTAATATTATGCGACCGTTTCATTTAATGAGTCATTTTGGGAAACACTGCAGGAGAAATTAAGCTAAAGGACTTATTGTAAATGATGAGTAAACGCCAGTACAGGAAATATTCAACCTCAGGAATGCTCTGAACACGAGGCGCTGCTTGTTATCAGTATGACGACATTTAAACAAACAAACACTGGTATGTCAATAATACTCACACGATGACACTGTAAATAACAAGGTGCCAGTAAATGCATGCGCTGACACACTGGAGCATAATTCATTTTGCAAACTGAAAACATTTCCAGTGTTTTCAAACTTTCTGTCGATATCATAATAAAATCCTTATTGTGAATTCTTCTGGCCTTGAGGGGTTGAAACATTTCGTTTTGTTTTTCAGGGTTTTTATAATAAGTGATCAAGGAGATCAGCAACTGATATTTAAATTTGCAGTAAGAATTAAAGTACATTTGCAGTAAAAATTTAAATCCTAATTTCAAAGTTTGAAATAACTCTAACACAAACACACCGATTTCAACAAATAGAAAAACGCTGAGTATTGTGTGCAGTAATTAGTTGTACCCTGAACACTGACATCAGGTACCTGCCACACCAGCCCCTGTTCAGCCTGTATGTTGAACATGCTTCACTTATATTAGTTTTTCCTGAACTGATCCCATAACGTCACCTTGTTTCTTCCTGGCATGCACTGAAAACCTAAAAAAAAAACCCAACAAACTGGTGAGGCGTATTTAGATTGGTGAAACACTCATGGGTGATGTTCCTCTACGTGTCACTATCGTCACTGTCAGTGCTTGTAAGCTAGCGGGCAGTTAGCTTGAATGCAATCACAGCCCGATACTTTCTGAAGCTACTTTCTGTGACTTGATGGAAGGAAGGACGTTGCATTTTTAACCTTTAAGGTAAGGGGAATACAGAAACACTAGAGTAACAACCTCCTCCACTGTGACATTTAAAGACTAAACTCTACAAATCACTACACGGGGTTCTGCTGAATTCTTGCGACCATGATCTTAAGAGCACAGGTAGGTTTCAGAGTGTGATGGGAGTCGGTACCTCGTGATCTGAGGTCACGGTGCTCTGCAAGAGAATGGCAGATGGGTCCATTCTGGTTGAGAGTGAGTCACTGGCACTATTAGAGGAGTTTATCGGTCTTTAGATGTTGTTCATGAGTGAATGTGGGATGGAACATGTGATCAACAAGCAGACTGAAGCTGTGCTAACAGAGGAGGGCTAGATGTACGAGTCAGCCTACACCACAACCCAGACATGGAAGGTCTAATGACCGGGAGAATGGAAGAGGCCTAAATGTGTTTCTATTGGAAGATGTCTGTGCTCAGACGTCAGGAGCTGCTCCTTCACAGTCAGTTGAGATGGTTCAGATGAAATACAGACTTATTGACTTTGGCAGCCATCATACAAGTTAGTAAATGTGACAGATAATATTCACACATGATGCCCTCAGATATAACTAATAACTAAACGTACCGATACGGAGAACATCTCTCAATGCAAACGCAGTGGTCACACTGGTGAAGTTAACATCGCTCACAAGCTGCTAAAGGTCCGGTGCTTGCAAATACCGTAATGTCTGGACTATAAGCCACTACTTTATTCACACGCTTTGAACTCTGCGGCTTAAACAATGATGATTTTTACAAATTCACCTCGAGACCAAAGTGAGGCTGAGAGCGACGACGACAGAGAGACTGAGGAAGTGATGAAGTGATTCTGAGGCTGTTCAGCTCCTGAAGACACTGAAGAAGACGACTTTAGTGGTTTTAGTGCAGGAGGAAGATGAAGATAGCCATCAGTGACTTTTCCTGGTAGCTGCTGGAGTTTTATTTCCTTAACCAGCCGTGTTACAGGAAGTGTTCAGAAAAAAGCCTCTACGGTACGTATCTGTGGATGTTACCGCTACGCATTTAATTAAAGGTTCAAACATCTTTCTGTGTAAATATCTCATGTTCCAACGTGGACACCTGCAGCCTGGATATGAACACACCTGGTTTTCTTTTTAAAGTCAGTGGGTGGAGCTTATATTCAGGTAACAACAGCAGTTATAAATTACCAACTGAATTCTGTACAAGTAGTGAATGTGGGTGTGTGAATGTGCACTAGAGCACCGCTGCACTGAGGCAGGTGTCGTGATGAAACCATCTGCCCACAGCCTTCACCACTAAGCAGACTTTTGTTTGCAGAGACTGAGCTTCACCGTTAAATGGACACCGGCTCAAAAACGTGGCGCATTGGATTGTTTCTGTGAGGGACACTGTAATTGGAGAAATTGGAAAGCATGGATTTCTTGGAGAAAACTTTGAGGGATTCAAAAGCACTGCAGGTATTGACTTCCAACAGCTCTTGCAGATTGTAAAGCCTGAGACGGACCGAACCGAACCGATGCACGTATGTACAGCTTCAATGTGCATTCATTTGTGCAGCTTACCTCCACCTCACCTCCCCACCCCACCCCGTCCTCCTCAGTCCTCAAACTGCTCTTCCTCTCCCCGTGCTCTCTGGTTGTTTTTTGCTTTACTTTAAAATCCAATAAAAGACAGACAGCCTCCCCGGCTCGTGCCTCCCATCTTCTCCCTCCCCCTCCGTCTTCCTTTTCAATCCCACAGTGTGCGAGTGTTCGAGGAAAGATTACAATCAGACTTTTGTCATCAGTGAATCATTCAAATGGCGAAGGAAGCAGCAGAGAGAAAGAGGACGAGAGTCAATGATCTCTGATGGCGGCGGAGACGCAGCTAATGATTTCCATCTAATTGCTCCTCCTCCGCTCCTGGAGAGTGGCGTCGGCTGAAGAGCGGAGCACGAGGAAGGGACGCCGAGCGAGAGAAAGAGAGGATGCAAATAATGACAAGCCATTCAGCCTTTAACACTCACCTCTGATAATGATGGTTTAGTCAGGCCTATTTGCTCCTCAGATCCTCCGCCTCCTCTTTGTCTCTCCAGCCTCAGCCTCCTCTCCCCTGCCAATATTTTCTCCTCAGTCTAAATTGACTTCTTTCCCCCACTTAGAGGACACAATAGAGGAGGAAAAAATACCACGGCTAGATTTTTTGCCGTCTTCGGTCACAGTAAAAAACCAGAGGGGGACAGTTTGTTCCATTCAGCTGCTCTGATGCTGTTTCTGGCCTCAGTCTGTGCTTCACTTCTAATCACTTCTCCTGGTGATGGTCCAGGTGGGGCTGCATCGATCACAGGGGACTGGTCTATTGTTTAGGGGTTAAATATAGCACACATTAGCTCACAATACGCCTGTGAGGCTTAATTCTGCTGGACACATGGTCCGGTAACTACACTAAAAGCTGAATCTCCACCATAAATGAAGGAATGGCTTTATTACAATAATAATAATAATAATAATTCATTTTATTCATATTGCGCTTTTCAAAGACTCAGAGACGCTTTACAGGATAAAAGAACAATAAAAGCAACTAATACTGAAGTGGACCACGCAGATAAAAACAACACAAGATATCAGGATAAAGGTTTAAGAGAGAAAAGCAAAACAGGGGAGTTTGTAGTTTGGATTTGAATACTGCTGGGTCTGTGGGGTCATGGATGTGCTGTGGGAGAGAGTTCCAGAGGGTCCTGTCCCCCCAGGGTCGCTGCTGGGTCCTGGGACTGATCAGGAGGTTGGCATGAGCGGTACATGAAGGGGTGTAGGGGTGGAGCATGTCTCTGAGGTCAGAGGGGGCCTGGTTATGGAGCTGTATGGGTGAGGAGCAGGATTTTGAATGGGATGGGAAATCAGTGAAGGTTTGGAAGGATGAGGGGAAGTGGTCTCGGGAACGGGAGTGGCTGGGGAGGCGAGCGGCAGAGTTTTGGATGTACTGTAGTCTACGGAGGAGGTTGGTGGTGGCACCGAAGAGGATGCTGCTACAGTAGTCACTGTGATGAAGGCGTGGATGAGGGTTTCTGCTGCGGGGAGGAAGAGAGGGGCGGAGGAGGGCGATGTCTTCTACATGATGGAGGCTGTTTTAGTGACAGGATTCATGTGTTGGCTGAAGCTGAGCTTAGTGCCCAACGTGACGCCGACGTGTGCGTTCTTTGCGTATTTGGACATCCATGGTGCCGATCAGCTCCGGACTTGGCGGGTGCATCCCTGAGGCCCCGAGGAAAGCGTCTGAACGAGCACTTCTTGAGAATCATAAACACATACAGACTAAACAGCAGCCTGTGTCTACAGTCGATCCGCGGTGATTCAGCGATGTGACGTTATCAATGACAACAACAGCGCGTCTCAGAAACGTTCGATCAAAGCGAACATTCCTCCGGAGGACACGCTGCAGCTGAAGAACTTCGCTCACGGCCGTGGTTAGCGTGAGAGGACTTCAGATGGCGACGTGGCGCTCTGTACGCAACGCCAGCTGGAAACGGCCGATCACACCAGTACAGTGGCTGCAGTTGACCAGAAAACATCCCAGAGCACTTTGAGGACACTGGATCCACATACAGACCCGAGCATCATGCAGGCTGTTAGGGTTGTTTAAAAGTGGACCAGGCTCTGGTAGCAGCATCGCTTAGAGCACATTTCTTCTTCATGTGACCCGTGTATAAAGTGTTTTCTACTCTGCTGCCGTTATAGTAACGTAATATCACATCTTACATCGTTATTTAGCCATTTTAGATTCTCCATTTAACAACAGAGTGAGAAAATTGCTTAAACCAACATCGCTGACCTTTGCTACGGCCTGAACACTGTCTCAGTTATTCCCACAGTGGCAGTGATTATCGTAACTACATACTACTGCAGACATGAAGCTCATCTGAGTCAGAACCACGTCAGGGTTTAAGTCAGGTACTTAAAATGCTGATTCGATGTGTGTTATTGATATGATAACACAGCAGTGGTGTCAAAATTAGGTAACGATGATTACACGATTGCTTCAATATTAATGAGAAGTTTTCACACATAAACAATGATTAGATGAAAAAAAAGTCATAGTTTGGGGCAGACCTGTACAACACTACAGCCAGACACATGAAGAGTGTTTAATCGATTTCAAAATTATGTTTCAAAACAATGCAATTAATGTAATCTATCTAATCTAACAATCTATCAGGACCACTGACTTGACGTACGTTGTAATATCTTCCCATTAATCTTTAACTTTATTCCCAGCAGCCTGTTCTCTTCGTGTCATCGTGTGTTTACATCAGAGCTCTTATCCAATCATATTCAGCTGTCATGTGTTGCCGGGGTGACAGAAATCTGCCCTGAGGCCTTCACGATCAAAAGTGTAGCTTAAAATGCATTGAAATTAAACTGTTGCTTTAACCAATCAGACTGAGAGCTGGTGGTCCCTATGATGACATCAGCACTGCCCCGTCCTCTGATTGGATGGTCAGAGAGCTTAGCCAAAGCTAGCGGTTCCTGTCTGTAGCCAGCTGCACAAGCTAAAACTTTATCGTGAAAGCTTTACGATTTTTGTTTTTTAAGTTACGCAAGCGGACGTTGTCAGCCTTAAACTAAACCTTATGTCAGAACCAGGACTGGACAGACCGGCTGTCAGCATCAGCCTCCAGGAGACAGAACAGGATTAGCTGCTCAACAGAGTGACTGAAGTCCTCATGATGTTCAAATACATATATCTGTCATTTTCCTGGGCTGATACTGATGCTCCTGCTAGACGTGATGCATGTGCTGCATGGAGACGTGCTGAAGCGTTTAACTGGCTTTAGTGATGGCATTCATTCTGGCTCCATGAGATCCCTGTCTGCGGTGCAACGTCCTGTTCTGCTGCCTTTCTGCATCCCACTGATGGTTTCTACAGCCGTGGGGTCACAATGACGGTGTTTGGAGGACGCTAGGTGTTAAATGCACGGCTCGCTGCTGGGTTTTACAAATTCCTGCTGTTGATGGTATCTTACGTGCTAATGCTCTATCACATGTTTTAAATCTGCTGCAAAGCTAACTTTAAGCTTAAATTAAAATTAGAAGTTGACATTGCAAACTGTATTGCAATGGCAATATTGATAATAAAAATCACCATTAGATATTTTCCCCAAATCGTTGGGCCTTAGCAGAGAGAGGATTAGGGTCAGTTACACAGAACCAGCTAATTACAGTTGTAATGTTAGTGTTTTAATAACCCCGTACAGTTTGGATGAGCAGCTGGTCACTGATACTGCAACTGAGAAGCTCTGGAGGCTGAGCAGTTCCTGCCCCAAACTGGCAGATTTTAAACAGGCACCGCAATAGATGAGCTAAAGAGACAGAAATGCCTGCAGGAGTTCTGCATAAAGCTAGAACCTGCCAGTACCTTGACAGATATTCCCTTCATGAAAGCAGTCTGTAACCATGTTAGGGAAAGTTACCATCGATGACAAATTCACACTGGAGGTGATTTGTGTGCTTCAGGTATCAGAGGACGTACCGGAGGCGTGAAGACGAAACGGCAAACAGCAACACGACAATAAACACAGTTTGTCTAAGAAAGGCTGCCAGTTGAGGAGAAAGGATGACTTTTTAGATGCAGTAATGGAAAAAAACAGCTCTTTCCCTTTTGAAAGCTTTATGTGGTGGCAAACAGAGACTGTACGTTGTTCCAGGAAGCGACTCGTGTTGGAATGCATTAGTCAAAAAAAAAAAAAAAACACCGACTCTGAGCTCTATGTGTTCAACCTAAATGCAGAAAACTGAAGAAGAGTAGGATAGGTGTGCATGGATGCGGATTAAGAAGTCACAGGAGACAAAAACATCAAACCGGCCAGGTTGAAGTCGAGTCTTCACTGAATGAGTACGTTTGGTTTGGGGGAAGAAAGGACACTGTGATCTTCTTGCCCGAGGAAGGTTTCTTTGATAACGCCTCACAATCCAAACAACGGGAGTTTGGGCTGATTTTGTCCCAGCACCTTACCAACCTTGCATTTATTATCCACAAATAATAGTGGCTTGTTTGAAGCTTCTCTACTTTCCTTTCATACTGAGTTTCATTCCTCCTGGAGCTCAGCGGGAATTTATCCCTGATTTATTGATTACAATGAAATATTTAAAACAGAGTCTAGTGTTGTGTCTGTGTTCTCCATCACTGAAGCTCCACATTTTTAGACTCACTGTTTGCACAAAAACAATTTTTTTGCATTTAATAGCATCAGCGAGTGCATTTTGTCCCAAATCAGAAAAAAAAAACACATTTTGAAATTTGGACAAAATGTTGAGGCGAAGGGAGAAAATCCCAGAAAAGAATTAGAATCTCTTCGTCCCTCCTCTCCTCGGATCACACTTTGATTTAAAATATGCGTATTAACTAACACCTGTCAGTACTGCTGTGGTTGATGTGAAGCTGCACTTTGCTGCTATTGGGTACCAAACTGCATTTGTTCATTAACTCACCTGCACGAGGAACCAGGAGATGAGCACCGAGACCCAGGGGTTGCCGCTGTGGGACGTCTTCTTAGCCGGAGACAACACCTTACCTGCAGGGATAAAAAAGAGAGACGGTGGTGAAAACAAGCCATCCTTCAAACTGGAGGGAATTCTTTCCATGAAAACAACATTCTTCAAGAGCAGCTTCAGCATAAAAACAAGCTTTAAACCCCACATCAGTGAAACGAGTGGATACAACATGCTAATCACAGAAGTACTGCAGTGAATGACTGAACACCTGATTGGATGCACAGTTCTGCAGACTGTGTGGTTACAGAGCAAATTAAAGCCACGAGCGGCATTGGACGGGTCCAGGGTTCATACATATTTGAAATTTCTAAATTCCATACGTTTTCCAGACAATAATTTTCAGACTTCTCGGTAAAAAAAAATTCAAATAGTGAACTTAGTTCACTTGATGTTGTGGGACTTGGTCTCATGCTGGGTTTAGCCAGAAACGCTGTGACTCTCAGTCAGAGGATGAGGTGACGAGACAAAAGTGTTTTTTCTCCTGCATATGACTCCCAACCGCCGCCTCCCCCATGATGGAGATGTCAAACGAGTTCACACAAAGGCTGCATTTAGCTTTCTTTATCCATTCAGGATCCTGATCCAGTCTTTATATGTGGGATGTATGAGCCATCAGAGAATTTACCCATCATGAGTTCTGTCAGCGACCATACAAGACATTTTGAATCACTCACTCACAGACTTGAACATCATCTGTCTGTGGAAGCAGTAGTGGAACGTGACAACACCTGAGCGGGCCAATGGGTTGGAAGAGGATAAGAGCAGAGGGCGGGCATTCAACTTGTCAATCTGCCCAAATGTTTACTGGAACACGTAGCCATGGATCTATGATATGAACACGTAGCCATGGATCTATGATATGACGTGTCGACTTTAGGGCTGATCGGAGCACATGAGGCCTGGTCACGAGCCACTTCCTGTTCAGTGGCGAGCTGCGGCGGTGTGCGTGGCGTGTTGTGGCGTGCTGGTAGCTCACTCTGGCTGAGACTCGGAGCACGCGTGTAGAGTTTCAGGAAGGTCGGAGCACGTACAGGCCAGTTACACAGCACGTCCCATTTAATGGCATTTTATGGCGTTTTGGCAAAATTCTACTGGCCGCCATTTTGACGCCGTCAGACTTTTGCGGAGAGTTTTAATAACTTTTAATGACCACGTCCTGCAGTGTGTGCTGGCCAGATTTCAGGTGTGTACGATGTTCCCTGTAGGAGGAGATAGATTTTGAAAATGGCCAAAAATGAGCAAAAATTGCAAAATTCTGAGCGTGATTTTTCAAAATGGCGGACTTCCTGTTGGGTTTAGGGCTTGGAGCTGATTGACTTTTTTTGTGCATCCCTCTGATGTGTGTGCCAAGTTTTGTGCGTGTGCGTTTAGGACCTCAATGTCATGAATAATGATCATAAGAACCCGAGCAGGTCCAACAGGGTCCGACACCCTGTTAGTGCTCGGACCTGATTCAGTGGCCGGTGGACGATCCTACGTCGCTCACAGACACACCGTCGTCAGTAGAGTTTCACTGGAGCTCCTTCTCCTCGCTGCTATTCCTGGTGGTTTCTGACACTCTGCTTCCCACCAGCCTCCATAAAATATGAATGTGTTCACTTATCAAATGAGAAGGAGATCTCAGCATGCACAGTTTGCTGCCAGTGGACACAAACCAGGCGGTCTCATGCTGAGAAAAATGAATTTCTTAGTTAAACTGGAAGAAACACTCCTTCCCTGAGTGAGACAGATGCATTTTTTATCATAATGAAATTGGCTACAGTCTTCTTTACAGACTTAAACTCATATTGGTATTGTTGTGTTCTGCTCTGAAAGCCCTCAGTGAGCTCCACTGTGCCACCAATCAATCTGAGCATGCACCTTTTGGATAACATAACTGAACTTCATTTGTTTCCTATAATGTGCTTCTCACTGTTGCATCCCTTCGCCCATGTCCGGAGCGGCTGTTTTTAACTTAAAGCAGATGACGTAGCTCCTACATTCGTTCCAATGAGGCCGCTGAGTTGCCAAGAAAACAAACAACGAGGACATCTGGCCAAGAAGCTGCACTTTCACAGATGGTTTGTTCCACTTTGGATCCAAGCAGGTAATATATGGCATTTAAGTAACTCCAGAACCTGTGCACATAAGGTGCATCCATGGGATCTGAGCGCAGGGACCATAAATATAAGCAGAAAACCATCTTTGTGAGGGAACATTTGCACCAATGTGGTCCTGTGAGCGTGGGGCGGTGACGAGCGCTCGCTTTACCGTCACTGCTCCTGACGCTTTGGGGGCAGGACGATGGCTGATAACGCCGCTTCTTTGACTGGTTGATCTAGTCTGAGTTGTGTTGATTGTTGCTTATTACAGCGACTGACTGATAAACCAAACTCTACTACAGCTGTTTAGTTGTCCGTCGGTCCCCACAGCTGGCCGGAGGAACACCAAGGTACCTGCTGTCAGATGACAAAACCACAACGTCTGACTGATTCGTATTACTGTCGGTACATTTTGTGGTACCAGTCTGTCTATTTTGTCAGCTTTTTCTTCACTAAATCGGTTGCTCTTTGTATACAAATAAGGGGTAAAATGAAAAGCGATTACACAAAAGGAGAACTATGTGGTGGAAGCAGCCCCAGTTCACAACTTTTCATTTTGTGTTCCTGTTTGTCTTCAAGTTGTTTCCAGTAGAAGCAGATGTGAATATTAAGACATAACGGTACAGATCTGGACTCGGGATGGCAATGGATAATGTTAGTGACATTTAAACAAAACTTATTTAATTAACTACGTGTCGGGTTTAAAAAGCAGCGAGAGAGAGGGAGAGCGAGGGGGAGACAGAGGGGGAGATAAACCAAGCTGACACGCCGCTTTATTTAATGCCTTTCAGGGCTGCGCGGTCTATTGGAAGTCGGCGCACTAACATACATCTCACACCTTCATATGTGACATTTCATCTCATCATGATGACATTCGTATTGAACCCGGCTGAGTACAGCAGAGGTTGCAAGAGTGAAAGACAGAGGCGCTCACGGAGACATAAAGCAGCTCCAGAGGTGAGGGAGGGCGGAGGTGGCGGCGAGGCGGGTGAAGGGTGGCGGTGGCGGCAGGTGGGGACTCTTAGTTTAAGAGTAAATTTCACAGCTGATAAAGGATTGGAATTAAATCAGCGAGACTTTAAAGTTAAATCAATGCGGCTGAGAGGAGTCGACTGAGTGATGGAGAGAAGGGAGAGAGGCAGGACAGAGGTGAAGGAGGTAGAGATTAGCCCGTTATAGAGGAGAAAGAAATGGAGATGTGTGGGACGGCAGGAAAAAAAAACCTAAAACCTCCTTTGTAGTGTGTGTGTTGGGAAACTGACACATCCATCAGTCAGTTTGCATAGGACAGTGGCAAGGTTAAGCAGCGAGGAGCATGCATGAATGACAACAACAGGAACACACACTCATACAGTGTGGTCATGCTAACCGTCTCACACACATCCCTCTCCTACAACAACATCACACATTTCTGGTTCCACAGTCACTGACTCTTAATTAAACAGATTAATCTAATTTAGGTTAACCCTTCGTCTGCCAGCGGCGAGCGCACCGAGCAGTGCTCCAGTCATCTGCCTCTGCTCTGTATGATCACTCCACAGAGGAACTGCTGCTAATACAGCCATTTATCTCTTCTGACACACACACCAGCGCAGCTAAACACACAGACAGAAACGGGCCAAATCAATTTGCAATAGACTTAACAAAGGAGGAGAGGACGGGATAAGGAAGTTGCTCACAGTCATTAATAATGACAAAACAGCAGGCAGCATGGATTCACACGGAGGAGCGATGGAAATCACACAAATGCTGCGTTCGCTTGATATGGGAATGACTTCAATCCAGAGTGTTTGTGCTGAAACTTTCCAGAAGCAATAAATGGCCCTGCGTCTTCAGATACAGCCCACACGTGTGCTTGATGACGAGGAGCTTTCTGCTGGTGAAATGAAGAATTCTGAAAGTCAGAAACAACATCAAACACCTGCTGACCTTGGAAACGAAGGGTGAGGGAGGGTCTCCAAGGGCAGCAATCTGCAGCCTCACTGTGGTGAGAAGCCGTTGAATCCCACACACTGGTTCAATGACAGTATTTCTGTGTCTAGAGCCGATAAATAAGCTTTTATTTCTCTGATTGTCAGACACCTACAACTGCTGTAAAACTTAGCTTAGTTCCTGTCAGGTGTGTTTTGCATTTTACCTGAATCATATCTGCGTGTCTGGTATGTTCTGAACGCTGTAACGTCGTCAGTGCAACATAAAAACCAACAGCAGCTTCAGAGGAGCTTCTTCCCTCACAGGAAACAACAGCGCTACCTACCGAACAAGTCGTCCCTGGCCAGGGCGTAGAGGATGCGCGAGGCTCCGATGAGGTTGCTCATGGCAGCGGACAGCGTCGAGGAATAAACCCCGATGGTGACGAAGGGGTTCCAGATGTTGATGTCTCTCAGGAAACTGTAATCCCTCTGAAGCAGGATGCTGTGTGGGAGCAGAGAACCACAGATTACTTCAACAACCGTAATCAGGAGGTTTATAATCATCCTCTTTAATGTGCTCGGCTGGGTTACAGAGCAGAGAAGTCGTGTTTCCACAGACAAAACCGATAAGCTGGAGGACGCTTTAATTTCCTGGACAGCACAGAGACATTAGTTTGTGTAATTAAACTTCTGGGGGTGACAAAACTACAGACCAAGATGAGTAAAACAGGAGGTAAGCTGTGGTAGAAGTTGTCATAGTGACTTTAAAGTATGACTTAACCAGCTGAGCAACAAAGACGCCAAAAAAATAATTCAACACTAAAGTTGAAGCTGAGAGCGACTTGTGACCAGGTCTACGGTCGGGTGACCAGGTCTACGGTCAGGTGACCAGGTCTACGGTCGGGTGACCAGTTCTACGGTCGGGTGACCAGGTCTACGGTTGGGTGATCAAACACGCTGACACAGCTTTATTATATGACGGCTATCCATCTCAGAATGATGCAGATCTGTCAGTACGACTGTTAGAACCCAACAGTGGACGTTCATATGGTTTTGCATTGATGTGATCAAGCAGCTGAATTTTTCCAGATATTTTATTTGCTTGATGATTCACCACAGACAGTCCTGTGTACTTAATGATGCAGAAAATGAACTTTCTATGTACTCTGGCCTATATTGATATATAGAAATATATATATATATCGATACTGCAACATAAAATGACATAAACCATGATAGGCCGCTGCCGGTGTTATCGACCCGTATCGGCCCATTACAGACACTGTACAGAGCCGTCTGTTGGCAGATATGAAAGTACTGGAGCTGGAAACTGCAGCAGTGAATGTTTACCTGCCGGCTTTTTCATGCATATTTGATGGTTTTCTCAAATTGTGTTTAATGTGAATACGTTTGTGTGAAGTTAAGTTAAAAATTCTACATTTTTCTTTTTTTGTTTTTGTCATTCTGTCACGTATTGCGGTAAAAAGTGCACTTCTACTTGTCTGAAACTGTAAAATGCTTTGTTTATGTTACGTGTTCTGATGTAGTCTCTGATCTATACACTGGTCTGATACCAGTACAGACACGTATGTCATCCGATATGTACTGACATTGTTAAATACATTTTAAGTTTTGTGTTTTTGTTTTTTTTTATTGCCTTTATTAGACAGGATAGTGTAAAGAGAGACAGGAGAACGGGGGAAGGACTTGCAGCAAAGTGCCATGAGTGGGATTCGAACCCATAGCTGCTGCATCAGAGACTACAGTCCCTGTACCTGGGTCACCAGCTCAGCCAGGTGAGCTAAAGCAGTGGCCCTTTGTTTTTCTTTAATAAAGCATAAAAACAGTTGTAATGATTTCATCCCAGAGTTTGTCCTGCTGCTCTGACCAGTTGTTATAAAAACTCTCACAGCAGAACTAAGGTCCTACTCAGTTTGTGAAACACGCTGCTGAGAAGTTAAGACTTTAACATACTGTCTGTTTATTATGTTCAGAAAATAAATAAATCTCCAGGAACATATATGGCGATCTAATCTATCAATTAGGTTGATTATGAGTTTGGCAGCTGTAACAATAGACTGGTGGTATTTTCACACTTCTATTGTTAACGGAGAATAACGAGGAAACAGCTCAAAAAAAGGGGAGGCCTATAAAAGTACTCCAACCTTGCAGTGAGAAACCTCACACACACAAAAGAGACTTTATCAGTTCATTACGTTCATATCAGGGGTTCAGAATCAAGTGGTCCAAAGGGCTGAGTCTGATTTCTAACTCATTTGTTCTGGGGCGCAAAACGTGCAGATGTCCGATGAAAAAGACCAAGATTGAAGAGGAAGTGGCGATTACTCTGCCGGGGTGCCTAATGATGAGATCCTGGAGTACAGCGAGTGTGTGTGTGTGTGTGTGTGTGTGTGTGTGTGTGTGTAGGAGACAGTGCACTAGACATGGAGAAAGAGAGATCAGAGTACAAAAAACACAGCAGGGTGTGCATGATTATGGCCGACCCCCTGCCTCTTTTCAATACAACACTGCTAGAGAGATGAGAATTAGAGTGCAAAGTATTCCTCTCTCTCTCCTGATCCGTCTCAATCTCTCTTTGTAGCTCAGCACACACACACACACACACACACACACACGCATCCAGTCCATCCATTCCTCTCCCTCATCACCTCCATCTCCTTCATCGTGATGTTTTTAAAACCCATTCAGGAGGATTTTCTCGCTTTTCTGTCTCCATTTTATTTGCGACTTGTTCCAGTGTCCGATCTCTCTCTGCTGATTAAGAGTCTCATCACGTTTTCTTTCGGGTCCACTGATTTTAATACTTATTATCATGGCCCTATTAAGTATTGTTCACTCCATCCAAAGATCTGAGAACACTATTATTTCACACGGAGCCCGAGAGGCAGGCGGCGCGCCCACACGCACACGCACAGGTTGTTGCATTACCACAAATCAACTAAACAAAGGTTCTGCGGAGAAGTTAACATCACCCTCCAAATTAGGAAATGCCAACTACTTTGTTTATGTGGCGTGTGTGTGTGTGTGTGTGTGTGTGCGTGTGTGTGTGTGTGTGTGGCGTGAGCTCTGCAGTGAAAAGTTTATGAACCATTGCTTTAATCAGACCCCGTGACATATTCATAACACCAAGAAAACAAAACTGGTCTGCTACACAAACATGCGCTGGAAGGTGCGTCTCAGCGTGTTTTTCCTCAAAAAATATCTGAAAGTGTTGGTGAGGAAATGAAGTGTGTGTGTGTGTGTGTGTGTGTGTGTGTGTGTGTGTGTGAGAAACAGGTGAGTGATGATGTGGGTCAGAACTTATAGGTTGATTATTAATTTCTCTGACGTGCAGCAGGAGCGAAATAAATCTGGAAAAGCTTGACATTTCCAAACTGCCTCTCAAAAACAAAGCCGCTACGAAGCGGGTGACAGCGGTGACAGATGATGTGTGTGTGTGGGGTGTGTGTGTGTGGGGTGTGTGTGTGTGGGGTGTGTGTGAGAGGGAGGGAGGACGTCCATGTTGGGTCATAACAGAACCAACACCAGTAGTTTTATAATTCTGTGCTTCGCTGGGAGCTGTGTCTTCATCACTGAAGGCGTATGTGTGACTGTGAGCGTGTGTGGCTTCGCCTGGATAGTAATTATTGATCAGATCATCCGGCTGAAATGAGCTCTGCCATCGAAATAAAGAGGAGAACAAAAGCGCGAGGGAGCGAGTGACAGATTAAAGGAGCTCGTTTAGAGAAGAGGAGGAAACAAAGCTGGATGACTAAAAGGAGCCCGTGGAGATTGTTTGGCCGATTGTTCTTCCTCCTCGCGGCCCGCTCCATCCTTCAGCTCATTTGTTAACCATTTTTATTCATGCCCTCATTTGTGTATTCATGCATATTCATCTTTTAATCCATCATTTCGCGTGTTTGTGCTTCTGATAATTCGCCGGTGCTTTGGTCGAACATTATGGATTAATTAGCTGCGATTTTTCAAACGGGATGAAAAATGAGCGGCAGGTCGCTGCATGTGTGTTTAGGCGCATTACAACAAACACAGACATCACAAACAGCGCTTACATGCTGCTCTTGGAGCGCGAGGTCACTCCTCATCAGGACCAACGCTCAGGATCATCTGGTTTAACGATCCTACAGAACGTCCAATAAACGCTGGGATGAGAGCAGAGCCAGTTACTGAAATGGGCTCGGGCTTATGGCTAACATCACTGTTATACTCATTGCACCATTATGTGACCATTTATGTCTCTGGGATATAGACACAACAGTCCGGCCAGTCAATACTCTCTGTAGGATGCAAAGGTTAGACTCTCTTATGAGCCCCTCCATCAGCATTACAATGACAAGCTTTTATTTTTACTGCATCCTTCTTGGTTGACCTCTCCACGTGTGACAGCAGCACTGGGTGGACGCCGTACTGATGTTTCAGGTGAACGTATGCGACAGTCATCATTTGTGCTCTTACGTTATCTTAGAGCACAAATATCGCCTCCAAAATTTGGATCTATTTGGTGTTTTCCCCAGACCTGCACTCTCTCTGTCTGGAAAAATCCTCTAAAATGGCAATAAAGCAGCACTAATCAATATTCTCTATAATAACGGTGAATTCACTGACTGTGTATAACGCAGGGCTTTCCCCAATCCCATCACTGGAGCTTTGAAGGAGGAGGGGCAGACGAGGACAAGAAGGAGACAAAGACGTTTCCCTTCAGTTTGAATGAAAATTCCCACAAAACGTGAACGCTGACATCAAATAAATGATCAGTTGTTTGAATCCTGGACCTTCCAGTAATAAAAGACACGACAGCATCCGTTACGACTCGCTTTCTGCTTTCTGTGAGGGACTGAGTGGTTCGGACGTCGGTTTATAGCTGCTCCAACAACAACATGATGAACCACAGCTGGTAAGCTAACGCTACACTTTGTCAGGTTGCACCAAAATTAGCCGTCTCAGGAAAAAGAAAGCATTTGCAAGACGGCTGAGCTGTCACTTCAGTTTGTAGGCGACTCGTAGATTTATGATCCTTCAGCACGTCTGTCACTGTTCTGACTTCTTTGGGGTCGTTGGAGTTTAAAGCACTTTTTTGGCATCTTGCTATAGTTGTTATCTGTAATTGTGTCACGTGTCCTTGTCCTGGTGGCGGTGATGGTAGCGACAGATGAGATCAGAAAAAAACACTATTCAAGTACTGATCTGTATGCTTGATTAGGTGACAGATTATTGAACAGCACTGTAAAATCACTTCTTTCGCCATGAGGCCATTGTAATTTAATTAACCTGGAACCATGTCAGTGGACTGATTAAGTTCTGTAGAAGCATTGTGATCCTCATCGTATATATTTCCAAACATTAAAGTCCCTCCTTGGTCGCTGACTGAATCCCTACAAGCTCACCTCCACGTATTTCTATGAAAACAGTTCCTTCATGTGCAGATCTATGAAGCGCCCGCCTCCTGCTCCACCTCCTCCACGACTCGCTGCAGCTCAAGCACATCGGCTCACCGACACCTCTGCTCAAACACCGTGAAACTAATCTACACCACAAAAGGCAAAGTTGTACACTTTGCAAACTAGTTGACAGGATTAGTTTTTTTAGGTTTGTTGCATTCGAAACTCTGGAAGTCTGAATGATTAGCTCGGTGCTTTCAAGGTGGAAATACACACACATGGAGAAAAACTTTACATCTTTACATCGCATCTGCATCTTTGCACCGCTTCGTTAACTTCATCGTTTTGGTTCGTTCTCAGCAGCAGCAGCTGTGTGCACGATCTGACCAGCACCAAACACGTGGCCAAAGTTAGCCACCAGCTTGTAAAGAAAGTCAGACGGCCGTGCAGCTAAAGAGCCAAAAGATAAAAGGTAAGTGAATATCGGATTTTCATTTGCCGGGTGGACAAAACCACAACACCAAATGAATGCTAATGCTGCTCCGTGTCTGCTGGATATGTAAATACACAACTGTTTGCTAACACATTCAACACAACATGGAACGAAGAGAACATCCAAGACGAGTGGTTTCTATGTTGTTCTGCTCCCTAATGGCCAGAAAAATAAATGACGGCAGCTTGAAAAGACCACATGCAATCGTAGTATTATTCTATCCACCTGGCAGGAGACGGTAAGGGATCCATCTGTACTGTAAAATACCTGCCGCAGGCCGAGTACAGCCAGGAATCAGCGGGAGTGATCGTATTCCTGCTATATTAGCTGTAAAATCCAAAACAGAATTTAAAAAACCCTGCTCCTTAAATGCAAAACCCTCAGTCATCAAACTCCATCACATCTCAGAGCAGCACATCATCCCAGCAGAGCGCTCCACTCTCAGACTGCTGGCTTTCTCCTGGTTCCTGGAGTTTCTGAAGTAGAACAGGAGGCTCCTCTCCTGTGGAATCAGCTCCGAGTGTGGGTTCAGGAGGCAGACACCCTCTCTGTTTTCAATATTAGGCTTAAAACTTTCCTTTTTGATGAGGCGTATAGTGGCACAGGTGACCCAGAAACATACTTCAGTTCTGCGTCTACAGACCTGGGCTACTTCCCATGATGCACTGAGCTCTCCCTACCTTCACTCTTCATGCACTTAAACGCCACGACTGTGTGTCATTTTCTTTCTGCTTCTCTCTCCCTGCACCTTCCTGCAGGTATGTTTAGCTCCGGAGCCGTACGGTTCTGATCCGCGACCCCGCCAACCTGCTCGGTGTTTACTGTTTGTTGTTTGTAAATGCTCATCGTCGCCCTCCTCTCACCCAAACCGGTCGAGGCAGCCACCCACGCCGAGTCTGGCTCCGTCTGAGGCTTCTTCCTGTTAAAGGTCGTTTTTCCTCCACGCTGCCGCCGAGCGCTGCTACACGGGAAGCTGTTGAGTTTCTCTCCACAGTGAAATATTCTAAGGACTCGACCTGAAGTGCTCAGAGATGGATGATATGATAAGTTAGCGCTAAAAGAACAGAACTGAATTTAACTGAATAAGCCATCACCACAGGGATGGGCACCGAAAATTATCCTCATTATTATTCTTTAAATTATTAAAGAAGTGAAATTTCATCGCATACAGGCGGAGAAATGCTCAGTTTTCTACGCTTAGCTCGTCATTCATCTCTCACTGACCCAATATGTTAAATATGCCAAAACCCTGGAACTCACATGGAGGTAACTATAGATATGTGTAATAAAGCCTTTATTACTCATATCTATGGAGGTAACTATAGATATGTGTAATAAAGGCTTTATTACTCATATCTATGGAGGTAATTATAGATATGTGTAATAAAGGCTTTATTACTCATATCTATGGAGGTAACTATAGATATGTGTAATAAAGCCTTTATTACTCATATCTATGGAGGTAACTATAGAAATGTGTAATAAAGCCTTTATTATAAATATCTATGGAGGTAACTATCGATATGTGTAATAAAGCCTTTATTACTCATATCTATGGAGGTAACTACACAACATGAACATGGGTTTCTGAGCAGCTCATTGTTAGCTATGGGTGCAGTAACCTAATCTAAAACGGTGGGAGCTTCATCTGAACCAACAGTCTGAACTTTAGTTTCACTTTTAAAGCATTAATTATAGTTATTATCATTCGATGGTTCACACCTCAAGCACAGCCTGTTCTCTCTGCTGCCCTCAGGAAAGAGGTACCGGTCCATCCAGGCCCGCACATCCAGACTCACCAACACGTTCTACCCAAGTGCAATACGGGTCCTGAACTCACATTAGTCTCCATAGTCTGAACTATTTATCATATATATTTATATATATATATATACACACTACATTATATTAGAATTATCTCAGCATGTTTCTGGACTGTGGGAGGAAGCCGGAGAACCCGGAGAGAACCCACGCTGCACGGGGAGAACATGGAGACTCCACGCAGGAAGATCCCGGGTGTCCTCACCGGGACGTCAACCGGCAGCGTGGGTTCTCTCCGGGTTCTCCGGCTTCCTCCCACAGTCCAGAAACATGCTGAGGTTAATTGGTGATTGTAAATTGTCCGTAGGTGTGAATGTGAGTGTGCTTGGTTGTCTGTCTCTAAGTGTAGCCCTGTGATAGACTGGTTACCTGTCCAGGTGAACCTGCCTTCACCCTGAGTCAGCTGGGATTGGTTCCGCCCCCCATGACCCTAGTGAGGATTAAGGTGTAGAGATGATGGATGGATGCTGCATCACTGATCGTCCACGTTTCCAACAATTTTTCAGAGAAGGAACAGCTGCATGTTGTGTGATCTTTATGGACTTGGGTCAACAACAGAAAATAAAATAAAAAACACCCTCCAATATGTCAACATCAAAAATAAATGTTAAGGGGTGACGGCAGGCGCTGCCCTCCACACAGCTGCTGAATGCACAAGTGACAGATTAGCAGCAGTGACAGAGATCTACAGCATGGGTCAGCCTCAAAAAAAGGGTAATGCATCTTTAATTTAATGCCTCTGTTTCCTAAACTTCTTAAATCCTGTTTCTGACCCGGGCTTTCTATTACAGACATCAAGTGTGAAGGCCAAGATGAGATAACATCACTGTGATATCAAGGTTAATTTTTCACAGACTGAGTTCTGGCACCCGGCACTGAATGAAAAAATACTGAACGTGTGTGTTTTGTACAAGTGCAGTGTCATCCCTACCATTGTTGAATTTTAAGTGCGCGATATAAAAGTATAACACGTCAGCTGAAAGACATGAAAGGGTGACAATTCTATTGTGCAATTTTCCACCAAGCCAGTGGGGAAAAACAAAGAAGAACTCTTTCTGCAAGCAAATCCGGCGCCACAACCCTCAGAGAACACGTCTTAAAGTCTGAGCAGAAACAGCCCGAACATGTGGATCTCAATTCACAAAAGACCCGAGTTACCTTTCACAGAGTCTGTATCCAGCCCGGTGTGCTCTGAATGAGCTCGAGCCTCTTAGAGACGACCAAATCAACTCCATAGCAACAACTGCACCCCTTTACTGCTGGGATTTAGTGCTGCTCTATAGCCTCACTTCACCTTGACCTTGCAGGTACTTCTAGAGCAGAGCCACCGTACACGAGGGGTGAAGAGGAGACACACAGACACATAAAGTAGCATCTGTGGAAAAGGAGGCAAACAGAAAGTAAGAAAAGGGAGGCAGAGGGGGGATGGAGGAGTCAGGGAGAGGGAGGGAAGGA